>NC_091996.1:32670736-32762638 GCF_044704955.1 Pristiophorus japonicus | reverse complement strand
CCTCTCCCCCCTCTCCCCCCTCTCCCCCCTCTCCCCCTCTCCCCCCTCTCCCCCCCTCTCTCCCCTCTCTCCCCTCTCTCATCTCCTACACCTGATTTTCTAAAGTGTAGACAAGGTTTTTTCGAGCGTACAAAAATCTTCACTTACTCCATTCTAAGTTAGTTTGGAGTAAGTTTTCACTCACGAAACTTTAAAATCAGGCTTAAGTGGCCGGACACGCCCCCTTTTGGAAAAAAATTCTGTTCCAAAGTGAAACTGTTCTAACTGACTAGAACTGGAGCAAACTAAATGACGAGATTTCCGATTTCTAAGATACTCCGTTCTACACCAGTTGCTCCTAAAAATCAGGAGCAAATCATGTGGAAACTTGGGGCCATTGAAACATAGAAAATAGGTGCAGGAGTAGGCCATTCGGCTCTTTGAGCCTGCACCACATGTCTGTCTCCTGTCTCGCGCCTCTCCTCTTCATTAAATATTATACCAATCTTGCCTGCACGTGGTGTCTACCTATAACCAACCTCTTGGCTTTTAGATGCATGACAGCTGTGTGATCATGTACATAATAAAAATCGTCTAGATATACAAGCTTTGAAAATTACACAGAATTTAAAGTTATTCCATATTAAACTAAAATGAATGTATAGATTCACTTAAAATATATGCAATATCACTCGGATACACCTCTGACCAAATACATCTCGGCTAAAACACTTAATTATAGTTTATACATACTATGTTATTAAACAACATTTTACCTCTTTCTACAGACAGATTGCTTTATATGACAACAGCGGTTGATTTGGTCGTCACTGAAGTGCAAGAACCCGTCCGTTTTCTTCTGGAGACTAAAGTCAGAGTATGCCCACCTAGTGAGAGAATGTTTTGGCCCTTCAGTAAACGAAGTTATACGGAGACATTCTATTTAAAGCTCAAACAGGTAACAAAAATACTTCACTCTCCAATTTTTCCTGCTGTTCCCTCATAGTTACCCTTGGAAAATATACTACTTTCGGTCAGAATGTGACCTCTTTCCAGAAGCTTGTAATGCTGTTTTAAATTGGCCACCAGTTGACATATAAAAATAGCTAGAAAACGTAATGTTTCACATTCTTCCCTTCCTCCCAGTATGGAAGGCCCTGGCCCCCTCCTTACTGCAATGTGGCTGAAATCAGAAGCTCAACGGAGTTGGGGATTAAACCTGTGCCTTGGTATGCTGTCGTATCATCTGGATTGATCTGTCTTCTTAAAAGTATTTGACACAAAACTTGACCCCTGTGGCCACACTTCATGTGGCCGCCTTCAATTAGTTTAAAATAATACATAAGCTGTCATATAAATGCAAGCATTATCATGTCAATCTCTCAAGGGCTTTAGATTTTGGTTATCATTGAAGGGAAGCTGAGATTGAATGTTGGTTGAACTGAAGTCTAGAGTCCAGCAATAACATGAACGGGTAGGATGTGTGGTTTTCAAATTACATCATTTGGCCACATAGGTTTCCTTGAAATAAGGCATACCACTGATGGCTTCATTGAAAGACTTACTACTTAACAAGTAAATCCCAGGATGTTAGGATTTGTACTTCATTGGTCGACAAAATAGCTGTTCAAACTACAGCATTTTGCTGCTTGACGTTATGCAGTTTAGTTAATTAAATATTGGGAAGACCGAAACCATTGTCTTCAGCCCCTGCCACAAACTCCGTTCCCAGGTCACCAATTCCATCCCCCACCCTAGCCACTGTCTGAGGCTAAACCAGACTGTTTGCCACCTTAGCTCGGGGTCAAATAGGATGCAGTGTTTCCAACCTCACATCCACTCCAGCATCAAGACTTCCACCTCTATCGCCCATCTCTGCCCTGCCTCAGACAATCTGCTGCGGAAAAGTTCACCCATGCTTTTGTTACCACCAAAGTCAACTATTCCAATGCTCTCCTGGCCGACCTTCCACAAACTTGAATTCACCTGCCGGTATCCTAACTCTCTCCAAGTCTCTTTCACCCATCACCCCATGCTCGCTGACCTATGTTGCTTCCCGGTTCAGCAACACCACGAGTTTAAAATTCTCATCTTTGTGTGTAAATCCCTCCATAGCCTTGCCCCGCCCTATCTCTAACTTTCTCCAGCCCTACAACAGTCCAAAAACTCTGCGTTCCTCCAATTATAGCCTCTTGTGCATCCTCGATTTCCTTCGCCCCACCATTGGCAGCTGTGCCTTTAGCTATTGTCGAAATCTCGACTCTTAACTTAACTAAAATAAATGAAACTCTGACATAAACAGCTCCGGTAGATGTTCGTTTAATTGATAGATTTACTTGTATACAAGGAAAAGTCTCTCAGAATCAAAGGCTCTGCGAAGACTTCTACAGAGGTTCAAAAACACACCATTCTTATACAGACAACAGACAAAAACTGGTTCCATCACGTGTATTAGTTCTGCCCTTGCGGTCAGCAAATACCGATAAGGAATTCTTCAATCACTTTAATTAACACTACATCCTTGCTTCTTAGTCTGTACATATCTATACGGCCTTTATCTAATGCTAAGGTTCTGTACCGCGACAGTTATTGCTGGGGAATATAATTCTAACATATCCTGACATTCTTTCTGTTAGGGAGGGTACATTCAAGGTTCCCTCGCTCACACAGATGGTCCCCATTCTTCTAAATTAATTGGCTATCAATCAAGGTTAACATGATTTTACAGGAGCAGGCTGTCTGTTGCGGGGACTTCTGGGAGGACTGAGACTCCATTTTGTTTTACTACAAAAGGGTACATTTAACAGAAAATGTAACTTTAAAAGTAAATTCCCACATTCCCTCCTTTTGTCTTTTATAAGGACAACTTAATCCATTCTAATCTTGCACGGTCTTTCTATTTCCATTTCCACAAGAACCTTCAGTAGTTGTTGCTACCATAATCTTAGCAGTGGTTTTGGTTGGTAATATTGTTTCTCCCAACCTGGCGCAGCAGCACTTAATCTTTGCCTTATACCTTTTGTTTGTATTAGTTATCAGCAAAAACATGATCAAACCCTGGACCAAGGATTTTCCCAGGGATCCCAGCCATCCGGATACCCAATTCCACAAGGTGGTACTTCCCTGGCCAATAGTTTGTTTGTACTCTATCACCCTCTTAATATATTCAGCTAGATTGCTGATCTCTTCTGAATTATCTAGGATTACGTACAGCATTCTTTACCAATTAACGCGCATGTCCCTCCTTCCTTGGCTAGGAGATAATCTAGGGCCATACGATTTTGGAGAGCCACCAAAATGGCTACCATTTTGTCATTTACCTTTTCTAAGGCCTGGGAAGTTGTGTTGGCTACTGATTCTACTAGATTAGCCAGTTCCTGTAATTGCCATTCATTCGATGCTATTCCATAGTATGGTATCATTACCTCGGCTATTTCATTTAACCATGTCAAATCCCGTTTAGGTCTATGGCTTCCATAGGCATCCCTTAGAGTCTTTGTTGCCAAATAAAGGGTATCGCATATCCTAAATAACAGGACCCTGTCCAGTTGGCTGGTAACCATGGGTAGGCTTTAAAGTAAGTGCAATTATAGGACGTCAGTCTCTGGTCCCTCCGTGCCATCCATACTCGAGTGATCGCCCCATCCCACCTTTTACCTGAGGTTTTATTAAGGACCATAGTCCAGTTAAAGGTTGCTATCTTTCTCCCGTCAGTATGATTTGTCGTGGCTTGCCATTTAATCATTTGGGGACACTTGCTGCGTCCCACTTCTGGCCCTTTAGTTTCATCACTTACTTAAGCATATTATACCTTCAAGATTTCCTTTCCCGGGGGTAATACTTAGGAAGGGTGGTTGACTGCTATTACTATAATTTGGCTGGTACCATCCCTAGAAGGTTGTAAGATTATATCCTGCTGACCTCCATTCTGTTAGATCCTTTGTTTCTGACACCTTAGTTAAGTTTGTCCTATTTCACACTATTAACCATTCTGCCATTTCTGATTCATTAAAGGGAACGGATCTTGGGGGAATACCCCCTTCGGATTGGACAGGTCCATGAGAACATATCCAACAGTCAGACAAGTTCCTTTCTTGTTCATA
Organism: Pristiophorus japonicus; assembly: GCF_044704955.1. NCBI lineage: Eukaryota > Metazoa > Chordata > Chondrichthyes > Pristiophoridae > Pristiophorus > Pristiophorus japonicus. The sequence continues at coordinate 32,758,556 of NC_091996.1, read as the reverse complement.
CTTATGACTCCGTGCCATAAATACATTTTCCTGTAGTTCCCTTTGTTCGTGTTTCCGTACCCCTGGTACTATTGATGAGACAAGGCACAACCCTGTTGAGCATAGCACTATCAGTCCCCATAGTCCATACAGTTCCTTATTCATTCCTCCTTGTCGGGTGCCCTTTTGCAATGGGACGCATGGATCCATGTTGGTCTTTTATCTTTATTGCAGTATTAGTTGTCAGCAAGACCTGGTATGGTCCTTCAAACCTTGGTTGTAGGCTGCTTTTTCTTTTAAAAGTTTTGATGTAAACGAAATGTTCAAGTTCCAGATTATGACACTTCCCTTCTGCTGGTTCGACCTGGGTTTCTTTTACCTGTGAGTCAGAACATAAGAACATAAAAATTAGGAACAGGAGTAGGCCATTTCACCCCTCGAGCCTGCTCCGCCATTCAACAAGATCATGGCTGATCTGACCGTGGACTCAGCTCCACTTACCCGCCCGCTCCCCGTAACCCTTAATTCCCTTATTGGTTAAAAAATCTATCTATCCGTGATTTGAATACATTCAATGAACTAGCCTCAACTGCTTCCTTGGGCAGAGAATTCCACAGATTCACAACCCTCTGGGAGAAGAAATTCCTTCTCAACTCGGTTTTAAATTGGCTCCCCCGTATTTTGAGGCTATGCCCCCTAGTTCTGATCTCCCCGACCAGTGGAAACAACCTCTCTGCCTCTATCTTGTCTATCCCTTTCATTATTTTAAATGTTTCTATAAGATCAAACCTCATCCTTCTGAACTTCAACGAGTAAAGACCCAGTCTAGTCAATCTATCATCATAAGGTAACCCCCTCATCTCCGGAATCAGCCTCGTGAATCGTCTCTGTACCCCCTCCAAGGCTAGTATATCCTTCCTTAAGTAAGGTGACCAAAACTGCACACAATACTCCAGGTGTGGCCTCACCAATACCCTGTACAGTTGCAGCAGGACCTCCCTGCTTTTGTACTCCATCCCTCTCGCAATGAAGGCCAACATTCCATTTGCCTTCCTGATTACCTGCTGCACCTGCAAACTAACTTTTTGGGATTCATGCACAAGGACCCCCAGGTCCCTCTGCACCGCAGCATGTTGTAATTCCGCCCCATTCAAATAATATTCCCTTTTACTGTGTTTTTTTTTCCCAAGGTGGATGACCTCACATTTTCCGACATTGTATTTCATCTGCCAAACCTTAGCCCATTCGCTTAACCTATCTAAATTTCTTTGCAGCCTCTCTGTGTCCTCTACACAACCCGCTTTCCCACTAATCTTAGTGTCATCTGCAAATTTTGTTACACTACACTCTGTCCCCTCTTCCAGGTCATCTATGTATATTGTAAACAGTTGTGGTCCCAGCACCGATCCCTGTGGAACACCACTAACCACCGATTTCCAACCCGAAAAGGACCCATTTATCCCGACTCTCTGCTTTCTGTTAGCCAGCCAATTCTCGATCGATGCTAATACGTTTCCTCTGACTCCGCATACCTTTATCTTCTGCAGTAACCTTTTGTGTGGCACCTTATCGAATGCCTTTTGGAAATCTATATACACCACATCCATCGGTACACCTCTATCCACCATGCTCGTTATATCCTCAAAGAATTCCAGTAAATTAGTTAAACATGATTTCCCCTTCATGAATCCATGTTGCGTCTGCTTGATTGCACTATTCCTATCTAGATGTCCCGCTATTTCTTCCTTAATGATAGCTTCAAGCATTTTCCTCACTACAGATGTTAAACAAACCGGCCTATAGTTACCTGCCTTTTGTCTGCCCCCTTTTTTAAAATGAGGCGTTACATCAGCTGCTTCCCAATCCGCTGGTACCTCCCCAGCGTCCAGAGAATTTTGGTAGATTATAACAAATGCATCTGCTATAACTTCCGCCATCTCTTTTAATACCCTGGGATGCATTTCATCCGGACCAGGAGACTTGTCTACCTTGAGTCCCATTAGCCATTCAAGCACTACCCCCTAGTGATAGTGATTATCTCAAGGTCCTCCCTTCCCACATTCCCGTGACCAGCAATTTTTGGCATGGTTTTTGTGTCTTCCACTGTGAAGACGGAAGCAAAATAATTGTTTAAGGTCTCAGCCATTTCCACATTTCCCATTATTAAATCCCCCTTCTCATCTTCTAAGGGACCAACATTTACTTTGTCACACTTTTCCGTTTTATATATCGGTAAAAGCTTTTACTATCTGTTTTTATGTTTTGCGCAAGTTTACTTTCATAATCTATCTTTCCTTTCTTTATTGCTTTCTTAGTCATTCTTTGCTGTCGTTTAAAATGTTCCCAATCTTCTAGTTTCCCACTAACCTTGGCCACCTTATACACATTGGTTTTTAATTTGATACTCTCCTTTATTTCCTTGGTTATCCACGGCTGGTTATCCCTTCTCTTACCGCCCTTCTTTTTCACTGGAATATATTTTTGTTGAGCACTATGAAAGAGCTCCTTAAAAGTCCTCCACTGAATGAAAACTGGAAATACATTTGGTTAGTGCAATACAATAATTCAACATATTTTCTTCCATTTCATGAATGTCCATTTGTCTTGCCATAAACGGTGCAGTAAAAGGTTGTCGTTGGGGATGTCCCATAACTATCTCATGTGGTGACAAGCCTGTTGTTCTGTTAGTTGCAGATTGCATTATCATCAAGGCTAAGGGCAGCAGTTCTACCCATTTTAGTCCAGTGTCATTACAAAGTTCCGCCAGCTTATTTTTAAGCATTCCATTATATCTTTCAACAAGTCCGGCTGATTGTGGATGGTAACTGCAATGAAAACGTTGGTCGATCTGCAAGGCTTTACACATTTCTTTTATAACAGTTCCCGTAAAATGTGACCCATTGTCACTAGAAAGCTTTGCGGGAATTCCGAAGCGCGGTACAATTTCTTTTAACAAAAGTTTAGCAACAGTAGTGGTATCGGCCTTTTTACATGGAAAGGCTTCAATCCATCCAGAGAACACATCTACAATAACTAATACATACTTAAATCCCATGCACATAGGTAATTGAATAAAATCCATTTGTAAATGTACAAAAGGCCCCATTGGATTTGGGTGGGAGGCAGATTCTACCCTTTCCGTTTTACCTGGATTCATTGTCTGACAGGTAACACAGTTTTCACACACTTGTTTTGCAATTGCTGGATCACAAAATGTCAAACATGATGATACTGTTTTTAAAAAAATCAGACTTCTCATTTATGCTTGGTGATTTACAGATCACAGAATGCAAAGTACTTGTTTTATAATTGTGTGCCCAACTTCTGGTTTAGAAGCCAAATATCAAAAAGTCCAATCTTTTGCACTGTAACTTCAATTTATGATACTGTGTCTCATAAATTACAACCTTTTAAGCTATAGCTCCTGACTCTAGTTGTGCAATTTTATTAAAAAGGCTTCCAAAATGTTTATCAAGGAGAATCACACTTGAAATATATCAAATTCCAATTTAAATATTTTACTGCCAATTTTTAAATTTAAAATCTCTTTACTGAGCTTAGAAGCTTTCGCGTCAAGCTTTTACACACAGGGCAATGGGAGCGTACTCCCCAGCCTCGAGAGACCACGCAGGCTTTTTAAAAAAAAAAAAAAATGCATTACAACTTCCCTTCTCTGTTCTTTATCTCATTCCTAGACTAAATTTATGTCTTTCAACCCAATGTAATCAATGATTGCGTGTTTTTCTTTCGATAAGTAAGTGAGCATGTCAAATAAATTCTCTTTTTTTTTTAAACCGCCAGGACATGCAGTTTTTTCTTTTGCTCAACAAACCTATATCCTTTGGGCATTTCCTAGCTCCGTAACTTATCATCCGATTAAATCCACACCTGCCTTTCTAACTTAAAATGTAATACAATAAGGTTCACATTCTTAAACTTCCCACATACAGGACAACACTACGAAGGGTTAAAAAACTTCACTTTGTCTAAAAAAGTGGGTGGATCTAAAACAAACCGACAGCTTCACATTTTCCCAAACAGGCTTTCATTCATTCCGCAGTCAAAATCACACAAGTACTCTCATTCAAAAACAGACATTCACAAAAGTCTCTCCATCAAAGCTGATTATTTGGCCAGCTATATTTTTGGATCCATATACATGATTAATTTACTTTCTGTTATTTTTTTTTGTGGGCTCGAAGAATCAGAACCCAGGCCCCTTTTTTATTACTTTCTTTTCCCCCTGGGTCTTTGTTTATAAGACACTCCTCTGCATGTTGTTCTCTCTAAATTAAATGAACCATCAGGTGGAAATGGCCTGTTTTCACCCTTAGTCCACTTTACCCATTTTTTTTAGGTGATCAATTGAAGACTGACCACAATTCTAGAGCATGAAATAGGCTGGTGTACCTTTTGGTGATGGTTTACTTGCTCCGGCACCCATTCTGGATGATTAAGATTTTCCACAGTTTCTGATCTCTCAATCCTTTCAGTCAACGTTTTCTCTACGCCCACTTCTCCTGACCGTCACGTGGCCTGAAAAGGCTCTTAATTCGGGCTCAGTCTGGATGTGAGAGATATATTGACACAAACCAACCGTAGTTGATCAATCAGTTATTGATTCTTTTTTCAATCAATCCTTGTTTTTCCCAATCACAATTTTCCCGAGTGACTCTTCCCGTTTCGTTAATTACAATATCGCACAAAAGTACTGAACACAACAGTATAACAAGGACAATTAAGACACAACATCCACGCGGGTATACATAACCTTAAACTCTATCTAAACATATAGTCAATTCTCAATCTGCGTTTTACGCCACTGCAGACTGAGTCCTTAACTTATCTAAAATCTAAAATATCTGTTCCCTCGGCGCTGTACACTCGTACTGCCATGCTTCGGGTCAATATCTGGTCCTCTCTTTTTCAAGGACTCTGATCCTCTCTTTCAAGGATTCTTTTTTGATCGACAGTGCTCTTTTACCTTATACTAATGAAGATCTCCCCGGGCTGTTTCCAGATTGGATATTTTCAGGATCAGATCCCTTCTGCCTTCAAGCCGAGAAGGAAATGATTAAAAAATAACTTTAGCTCTTAAATGTCGAGTCTCGTAGATCGCAGTATCTCCACTGTGGACAACAGATTACATATGCGGTTCAACAGTAAAGAGACCCTTTGCGAGCAAAAGGCTCACCTTATTCTGGCCAGTTAAGTCCTTCATTGAAGAGACATTATGTCCGCATCCGTTTTACTCACAGAATGGAGGATAAGTGATCTCGGTGGAACCTCCAAGAAACTGTCGAAATCTCGACTCTCAACTTAACTAAAATAAATGAAACTCTGACACAAACAGCTCCGGTAGATGTTCCTTTAATAGATTTACTTGTATACAAGGAAAAGTCTCTCAGAATCAAAGGCTCTGCGAAGACTTCTACAGAGGTTCAAAAACATATCATTCTTATACAGACAAAGAAACTATGGTTCCATCACGTGTATCAGTTCTGCCCTTGCGGTCAGCAAATACCGATAAGGAATTCTTCAATCACTTTAATTAACACTACATCCTTGCTTCATAGCCTCTACATATCTATACGGCCTTTATCTAAAGCTTCTAAGGATCTGCACCGTGACAGTTATTGCTGGGGAGTATAATTCTAACATATCCTGACATTCTTTCTGTTAGGGAGGGTACATTCAAGGTTCCCTCGCTCACACAGATGGTCCCCATTCTTCTAAATTAATTGGCTATCAATCAAGGTTAACATGTTTTTCAGGGGTAGGCAGTCTGCTGCGGGGACTTCTGCGAGGACTGAGACTCCATTTTGTTTTATAACAAAAGGGTACATTTAACAGAAAATGTAACTTTAAAAGTAAATTTCCACACTGTCTAGGTACTAAGCTCTGGAATTCCCTCCCTAAACCTCTCCAACTCTCCTTTTTAAGATGTTCCTTAAAACCGGACTCTTTGACTAAGCTTTTGGTCACCCGTCCTAATATCTCCTTCTGTGGCTTAGTGTCATATTTTGCCTGTTGACGCTCCCATGAAGCACCTTGCAACGTTTTACTGCAATAAAGGCACTATATAAATGCAAGTTGTGCCACATCGATCACTGACATCCCTTAAAAGAACACTCAGAAGCAACCGGCTTTTTCTGACCATATTGACTGGTTGAACCCAGAAATAAGAACATAACATAAGAAATAGGAGCAGGAGTAGGCCATACGGCCCCTCGAGCCTGCTCCGCCATTCAATAAGATCATGGCTGATCTGATCATGGACTTGGCTCCACTTCCCCGCCCATTCTCCATAACCCCTTATCCCCTTATCGTTGAAGAAACTGTCTATTTCTGTCTTAAATTTATTCAATGTCCCAGCTTCCAACAGCTTTCTGATGCAGCGAATTCCACAGATTTACAACCCTCCGAGAAAATAAATTTCTCCTCATCTGTTTTAAATGGGCGGCCCCTTATTCTAAGATCATGTCCTCTAGTTCTAGCCTCCCCCACCAGTGGAAACATCCTCTCTGCATCCACCTTGTCAAGCCCCCTCATAATCTTACACATTTTGATAAGATCACCTCTCATTCTTCTGAATTCCAATGAGTCGAGGCCCAACCTACTCAACCTTTCCTCATAAGTCAACCCCCTCATCCCCGGAATCAACCAAGTGAACCTTTTCTGAACTGCCTCCAAAGCAAGTATATCCTTTTGTAAATATGGAAACCAAAACTGCACGCAGTATTCCAGGTGTGACCTCACCAATACCTTATATAGCTGTAGTAAGACTTCCCTGCTTTTATATTCCATCCCCTTTGCAATAAAGGCCAAGATACCATTTGCCTTCCTGATCAGTTGCTGTACCTGCATACTATCCTTTTGTGTTTCATGCACAAGTATCCCCAGGTCCCGCTGTACTGCGGCACTTTGCAATCTTTTTCCATTTAAATAATAACTTGCTCTGATTTTGTTGCATATTTTAATGAGATCTGAATAAGATGCACTGTATAGGTGTATAAGGCTATTGATTGCATGTTTTAGTATGTTGCACTTGCTCCCTAAATCTGAACAACCGTTAAATTATTTTGCAGATCGAACGAAAAGAAAGAAAAAGTAATAGTGATACACTGTATGAGGTTGCAAGTTTGGAAAGTGAATCTGAGCGCGAGCGAAGGAAAACAACAGCAAGCCCAACCATACGCTTACCTCATTATGGATCGCAGGGATCTATCATCCCTTCACCTCCTGAGGATGATGAAGAGGAAGGTGAGTTCACTCCAACTCTGAACCGGCTCAATTTCTTGCTTTGTAATCTGATGTGCAATCCCCAAGATGCCTTTTGGTATTCTAGAGAAAAATCAGGAGAGAGTTGTAACTATTTAAATTAAAACACTGATGCTTCCTTCGCCATTATTTTAGGCCAATTGTGTTTAGAATCCATTTTGACCTAAGTTAAAAGACTGCTGAGGGTTGAAGAAAAGATTTGATTTTCAATTTTTTTTGTAACTTTATTTAATTTGGTTCAAACCCAATCACTGTCCCCCTAGGTACATATTATAGGGCAACTTTTACTGAACCATATCTACACTTAAATGAATGTACATGCACAATCTTTAAACTGCTATTCGCATTTCTTTTTTGTTGCAACTTACTGCTTTACCCAATGACACAGGTTTCATATGGATCAAAACGACCTTTACTGGCCTGCAAAGAAGTTTCTGCTGTTAAGCCATTGAGCACAATGCAATCCAAATCATGGCTGTCATCTCTTCTGATGGCAAACGTTTATACTTCTGTAGGCCCATTTGTGCCACTGACCTGGGGTCTGTCATCAGCAGCGAAGTCAATGTGGAATTCAAGGGGCGTGTGTTTTTTGTCAACTCCCAATGCCATTGTTTTCCTAATTTTATTCTTTGTGAAGGATAATTCAATTGGAAAGATTAGCAATACTGCAACTATCTTGTGCATCTAAAGTACTCAATCAGTTGGCAATCCTACATGCAATTGAAGTAGATTGAAAAATAAATGCTGAACATACCATGGAGAGATTAACATAGAAACATAGAAAATAGGTGCAGGAGTAGGCCATTCAGCCCTTCAAGCCTGCACCACCATTCTATATGATCATGGCTGATCATGCAACTTCAGAACCCCATTTCTGCTTTCTCTCCATACCCCTTGATCCCTTTAGCTGTAAGGGCCACATCTAACTACCTTTTGAATATAGCCAACGAACTGGCCTCAACAACTTTCTGTGGTAGAGAATTCCATAGGTTCACAATTCTCTGGGTGAAAAAGTTTCTCCTCATCTCAGTCCTAAACGGCTTACCCCTTATCCTTAGACTGTAACCCCTGCTTCTGGACTTCCCCAACATTGGGAACATTCTTCCTGCATCTAACCTGTCCAATCCCCTCAGAATTTTACATGCTTCTATGAGATCCCCTCTCATTCTTCTAAATTCCAGTGAATATAAGCCTAGTCGATCCAGTCTTTCTTCATATGGCAGCCTGCCATCCCGGGAATCAGTCTGGTGAACCTTCGCTGCACTCCCTCAATAGCAAGAATGTCCTTCATCCGATTTAGGAGACCAAAACTGCACACAATACTCGAGGTGTGGTCTCCCCAAGGTCCTGTACAATTGCAGCAAGACCTCCCTGCTCCGATACTCGAATCCTCTCGCTATGAAGGCCAACATGCCATTTGCTTTCTTAACTGCTGGCTGGACCTGCATGCCTACTTTTAATGACTGATGTACCATAACACCCAGGTCTCGTTGCACCTCCCCTTTTACTCATCTGTCACCATTTAGATAATCTGCCTTCATGCTTTTGCCACCAAAGTGGATAACCTCACATTTATCCACATTTTACTGCATCTGCCATGCATTTGCCCACTTGCCTAACCTGTCCAAGTCACCCTGCAGCCTCTTAGCGTCCTCCTCACAGCTCACACTGCCACCCAGCTTAGTGTCATCTGCAAACTTGGAGATATTACATTCAATTCCTTTGTTAAGAAACTGTTAATGTTTCGGGTCGATGACCGGTTGTCAGATCGTCAGGTCAGCGAGCTGAAACATTAACTCTGTTTCTCTCTCCGCAGGTGCTGTCTGACCTGTGTATTTCCAGCATTTTCTGTTTTTATTTCAGGTTTCCAGAATCCAGTGTTTTGCTTTTGTATGCAAAGACTAAGATTGTATTAACAGATGGAAAGTAGAAAACACTTTACATTTTAAAAGTGGTAGTCAACTACAACATGTAATATAATATTTGATGTTACTGGGAAACATTTGACCAGAAAAGCAAAATTTGAATGACATATTGGCACATAGTGTATGAATGCATCTTGGCATGATTTTTATAGACAGAAGGGAAGTCCTCTTCAATCAGATTTATTTAATCTATTGTTCTGTTTCTTCAGATAATGATGAGCCTCTGCTGAGTGGCTCTGGTGATGTGTCCAAAGAATGTGGTGAAAAAATTTTGGAGACATGGGGAGATCTATTGTCAAAGTGGTGAGTAGAAAAGGCCATCTTCCAGTTGTGCTTCAAAGATCCTGTGAAGCAGTAATATTTGCTAGTTTTGTAGCTTTTCAAGTTTAGAATTCTGTATTGTGAGGAATCAGTTTTATTGTTTTCACCCAGTGCATTGTTTCAAATTATTTTTTGAAGTTGTTAGGTCATTGCAAAACTTCCAGATTTACTCAAAAGTACCTATATCATTAAAAAAAAAACATGAGATTGGTCACCTTTCAGCGATCTCTGGTCTGTGATAACCACTTGATCCGTGGGACAAAGGAACTCAACTGACTTCTTTTACAGTAATGGCAGCTGCTCTTCCATTATGCCCCTTCTTGAATGAGCTCTCATTTTACCTCGTGCCATGCCACTCCTTTTTCTCATCTGCCCCTCGGCGACACCATCCGAAAACATGACACAAGTTTCCACGTTCATGCTGTGACGACACCTAGTTCTACTTCACCACTATCTCTCTCGAACCTTCACTGCCTGGTGTTGTCAGACTGCTTGCCACACATCCACTCCTGGAGTAACCATAATTTCTTCCAATTAAAAGTTGGAAGGACCAAAGCCATTGGACCTGAAGTTGCGGTCGAAGGCTTCCCGCGGGCAAATGCCTCCGAACCGCAATCCCGTGCTTACCTGATAGCCCCGGACCTATGAAGACTCGCGTTCCTGGGCTGCAGATGTACTCCTGCATAAACGCCCACGTACCCCAGGTGTGCATGCAGTTCACAAGCGTCCCTAGGATCACGTGGGCTGGCCCAACCAATCAAAGGGGATTGATTTCATTTACATACAGAATCCCCATAAGCATAATAGGAATCACAAATATATTTTCACACAATCTAAATAAAAAGAAATCATTGTATTTAAAATTAATTAAAATAAATTTAATTAAATATTTAAAACAAAAATTTAATGTGTTGAAAAATAAATTTAAAATTAGTTCAGGTTATTTTTGGCCCCTTTTAAAAATGTTTAAAGGTATTTGAATGTTAAAATATATATATACATTTTTTTAATCATTTAAATATATATTTTCACCCTTTTACAAGGCATAAAGAGTTTTATGGGCATTCATTTGGGCAGTAGTTGGGCAAATAGCCTATTTCTGCACCAGCGAATGTCCATTTCCTTCGGATTCATACGATCTGTCAAGCTGCAATTTTGACATGGCAAATTCCGGGTTTTCGTGCATGTGTACGCAGCCACAGGCCCCGGAAAATCCAGGCCATTTGTCTTCGGACTCTGCCACAAACTCCGTTCCCTCATCACCAATTCTAATACTCTCACTGGCCACTCTCTTGGGCTCAACCAAACTGTTTGCAACCTCAACGAACTATTTGACTCTGCGCTGGGTTTCCGACCCTATTTCCTCCATCACAAACACCGCTTACTTTCACCTCCGTAACATCACTTATTTCCGCTCCTACCTCCGCATATCTGATGGAAACCCTCATCCATGTTTTTGTTGCCTGCAGACTAGAATATTCCAATGCTATCCTTGGCCGCCTTCCATCTTCCATTCTCCATTAACTTGAGCTCATCCAAAACTGCTGCCCATATCCCAACCCGCCCCAAATCCCATTCACCCATCATCCCTGTGCTCGCTGACCTGATTTGACTTCTCATCCTCTTATTCAAATCCCTCCAAGGCCTCACCCCTCCCTATCTCTGTACTTCCCTCCAGCCTTACAGCCTTCTCAAGAACTCTGCGCTCCTCCAACTCTGGTCGCAAGCATACTTTAAAAAAAATCTAAAATCAAGGCCTCATCCGAACGCAGCACTGTTTCCTGTGTTCTGTCTGATTTCTTGCAAAATATGTGATTGCAGTTTGCACCACCACACAAAACAAGCCATTTTATTATCTTTGCTTGCCCAATGTGACAATATTGCATCAGTCCGGTTTCCTTCCTTTCTTTAGGCCATTACTGCTATCTGCATCAACCTCCGACAAGAGATAAATTATTCTCTTGTTGCCTGGCCACATTAGTTCTTGCGTCTGCTTTGCTATTCCTTATTGTGTTTCCGTTCATATCCATAGCCGAAATATAAAGTCTGATATTTCACAAAGCAGCCATAGGCACAGCCAACACCAAAACATAATGGCCCAGAAACTTTCTGTCTTTCTTTCTTTCTTTCTCTCTCTCTCTCTCTCTCTCTCTCTCTCTCTCTCTCTCTCTCTCTCTCTCTCTCTCTCTCTCTCTCTCTCTCTCTCTCTCTTTCTTTCTTTCTCTCTCTCTCTCTCTCTCTCTCTCTCTCTCTCCCACCCCCCCCAACCCTGTCTGTCTCCCCCTCTCAGGAATTAATTCTTAAATCGAATTTAGGAATCAGAGTTCTGATAAATCGTTGAAGTTCTGTGAAATTTCGTATAAAATAACATGGACATACAACAGTACCCAAACAGATAGGAAAATTTGTACATTAATCATTGGAGGTGTTTTGGCTAGTTTACATAAGAATATAACATCATAAATAGGAGCAGGAGTAGGCCATATGGCCGCTCGAGCCTGCTACAATCATGGCTGATCCAATCATGGACTCAGGTCCACTTCCCTGCCCGCTCTCCATAACCCCTTATTCTCATCGTTTAAGAAACTGTCTATTTCGGTCTTAAATTTATTCAATATCCCAGCTTCCACAGTTCTGAGGCAGCGAATTCCACAGATCCACAGCCCTCTTAGAGAAAACATTTTTCCACATAGAAAATAGATACAGGAATAGGCCATTCGGCACTTCAAGCCTGCACCACCATTCAATAAGATCATGGCTGATATTCACCTCGGTGCCCCTTTCCTGCTTTCTCTCCATACCCGTTGATCCCTTTAGCCGTAAGGGCCACATCCAACTCCCTCTTGAATATATCTAACGAACTGGCATCAACAACTCTCTGCGGAAAAGAATTCCACAGGTTAACAACTCTGTTCCACAGGTTAACAACTCTGAGTGAAGAAGTTTCTCCTCATCTCGGTCCTAAATGGCTTACCCCTTATCCTTAGACTGTCACACCTGGTTCTGGAGTCGCCCAACATCGGGAACATTCTTCCTGCATCTAACCAGTCCAGTTCAGTCAGAATTTTATTTGTTTCTATGAGATCCCCTCATTCTTCTAAATGCGAGTGAATACAAGCCCAGTTGATCCAGTCTCTCTCTCTCCTCCTATGTCAGTCCTGCCATCCCGGGAATCAGTCTGATAAACCTTCGCTGCACTCTCAATAGGAAGAACGTCCTTCCTCAGATTAGGAGACCAAAACTGAACACAATATTCCAGATGAGGCCTGACCAAGGCCCTGTACAGCTGCAGCAAGACCTCACTGCTCCTATACGCAAATCCCTTGCCTATGAAGGCCAACATGCCATTGCCGCCTTCACTGCCTGCAGCACCTGCATGCCAACCTTCAATGACTGATGTACCATGACACCCAGGTCTCGTTGCACCTCCCCTTTTCCTAATCTGCCACCATTCAGATACTATTCTGCCTTCGTGTTTTTGCCACCAAAGTGGATAACCTCCACATTTATCCACATTATACTGCATCTGCCATGCATTTGCCCACTCACCTAACCTATCCAAGTCACCCTGCAACCTCTTAGCATCCTCATCACAGCTCACACCCACCAACACCCAGTTTAGTTTCATCTGCAAACTTGGAGATATTGCTCTCAATTCCTTCATTTAAATCATTGATGTATATTGTAAATAGCTGGGGTCCTAGCACTGAGCCCTGCGGCACCCCAGTAGTTACTGCCTGCCATTCTGAAAAGGACCCTTTTATCCAGACTCATTGCTTCCTGTCTGCCAACCAGCTCTCTATCCACGTCAATACATTATCCCCAATACCATGTGCTTTAATTTTGCACACCAATTTCTTCTGTGGGACCTTGTCAAAAGCCTTTTGAAAGTCCAAATACACCACATCCACTGGTTCTCCTCTGTCCACTCTACTAGGTACATTCTCAAAATTCTGGAAGATTTGTCAAGCATGATTTCCCTTTCATAAGTCCATGCTGAGTTGGACCGATCCTGTCACTGCTTTCCAAATGTGCTGCTATTTCATCTTTAATAATTGATTCCAATATTTTCCCCACTACTAATGTCAGGCTAACCGGTCTATAATTCCCTGTTTTCTCTCCCTCCTTTTTTTAAAAAGTGGTGTAACATTAGATCCCTTCCAGTCCATAGGAACTGATTCAGAGTCGATAGACTGTTGGAAAATGATCACCAATGCATCCACTATTTCTAGGGCCACTTCCTTAAGTACTCTGGGATGCAGACTATCAGGCCCCGGAGATTTATTGGCCTTCAATCCCATCAATTTCCCTAACACACTTTCCTGACTAATAAGGATTTCCTTTAGTTCCTCCTTCTCGCTAGACCCTCGGTCCCCTAGTATTCCCGGAAGGTTATTTTTATCTTTCTTTGTGAAGACAGAACTAAAGTATTTGTTCAATTGATCTGCCATTTCTTTGTTCCCCATTATAAATTCACCTGATTCTGACTGCAAGGGACCTATGTTTATCTTCACTAATCTTTTTCTCTTCACATATCTATAGAAGCTTTTGCAGTCAGTTTTTGTGTTCCCAGCAAGCTTCCTCTTATACTCTATTTTCCCCCTCCTAATTAAACCTTTTGTCCTCCTCTGCTGAATTCTAAATTTCTCCCAGCCCTTAGGTTTACTGCTTTTTCTAAGCTAATTTATATGTCTCTTCCTTGGATTTAACACTATCCCTAATTTCCCTTGTTAGCCACGGTTGAGCCACCTTCCCCGTTTTAGTTTTACTCCAGACAGGGATGTAGAATTGTTGAAGTTCATCCATGTGATCTTTAAATGTTTGACATTAAATGCATGCATGCCAGTCTATTCTAGCCAATTCACGTCTCATACCATCGAAGTTACCTTTCCTTAAGTTCAGGACCCTAGTCTCTGAATTAACTGTGTCACTATCATTCTTACTAAAGAATTCTACCATATAATGGTCACTCTTCCCCAAGCGGCCTCGCACATCAAGATTGCTAATTAGTCCTTTCTTGTTACACATCACCCAGTCTAGAATGTCCAGCCCTCTAGTTGGTTCCTTGACATATTGGTCTAGAAAACCATCCCTAATACACTCCAGGAAATCCTCCTCCACCAGTTTGGTTAGCCCAATCTATAGGTAGATTAAAGTCGCCCATGATAACTGCTGTACCTTTATTGCACGCATCCCTAATTTCTTCATTGATGCTGTCCCCAACCTCACTACTACTGTTTGGTAGTCTGTACCCAACTTCCACTAGCGTTTTCTGCCCTTTGGTATTCCGCAGCTCTATCCATACAGATCCCACATCATTCAAGCTAATGTCCTTTCTTACTATTGCGTTAATTTCTTCTCTAACCAGCAACGCTACCCCACCTCCTGTTCCTTTCTGTCTATCCTTTCTGAATGTTGAATACCCCTGGATGTTGAGTTCCCAGCCTCGGTCACCCTGGAACCATGTCTCCGTAATCCCAATTATATCATATTCGTTAATAACTGCCTGCGCAGTTAATTCGTCCACTTTATTACGAATACTCCTTGCATTGAGGCACAGAGCCTTCAGGCTTGTCTTTTTAACACACTTTGTCCCTTTAGACTTTTGCTGTAATGTGGCCCTTTTTGATTTTTGCCTTGGGTTTCTCTGCCCTCCACTTTTACTTTTCTTCTTTCTAACTTTTGCTTCTGCCCCCATTTTACTTTCCTCTATCTCCCTGCATAGGTTCCCATCCCCCTGCCATATTAGTTTAACCCCTCCCCAACAGCATTAGCAAACGCTCCCCCTAGGACATTGGTTCAGGTCCTGCCCAGGTGCAGACTCTCTGGTTTGTACTGGCCTTACCTCCCCCAGAACTGGTTCCAATGTCCCAGGAATTTGAATCCCTCCCTCCTGCACCACTCCTCAAGCCACGTATTATCTTGACTATCCTGCAATTCCTACTCTGACTAGCACGTGGCACTGGTAGCAATCCTGAGATTACTACCTTTTTTGAGGTTATGTTTTTTAATTTAACTCTTAGCTCCCTAAATTCAGCTTGTAGGACCTCATCCCATTTTTTCCCTATATCGTTGGTACCTATATGCACCACGACAACAAATGTCCTGTAGCCGCTCCGAGACATCCTTGACCCTTGCACCAGGGAGGCAACATGCCATCCTGGAGTCTCGATTGCGGCCGCAGAAACACTTATCTATTCCCCTTACAATATAATCCCTTACCACTATAGCTCTCCCACTCTTCTTCCTGCCCTTCTGTGCAGCATAGCCACTCATGGTGCCATGAACTTGGCTGCTGCTGCCTTCCCCTGATGAGTCATCCTCCCCAACAGTATCCAAAACGGTGCATGTGTTTTGGAGGGGGATGACCACAGGGGACCCCTGCATTACCTTCCTACCACTGCTTTGCCTGCTGGTCACCCATTCCTTATCTGCCTGAGTAACCTTTGCCTGCGGTGTGACCAACCCACTAAACGTACTATTTACGACATCCTCAGCATCGCGGATGCTCCAGAGTGAATCCATGCGCAACTCCAGTGCCACAATGCGGTCTGTCAGGTGCTGCAGCAGGATGCACTTCCTGCACATGTAGTCGTCAAGGACACTGGAGGCGTCCCTGGCTTCCCACATAGCACAGGAGGAGCATGATACGTGTCTGGGTGCTCCTGCCATGACTTAACTCATCTCAGTTTTTAAATGAGTGGCCCCTTATTCTAAGATTATGCTCTCTAGTTCTTGTCTCCCCTCAGTGGAAACATCCTCTCTGCATCCACCTTGTCGAGCACCCTCATAACCTTATACGTTTTGATAAGATCACACCTCATTCTTAAATCCAATAAGTAAAGATCTAACCTACTCAACCTTTCCTCAAGTCAACCCCCTCATCTCCAGAATCAACCTTGTGAACCTTCTCTGAACTACCTCTAAAGCAAGTATATCCTTTCATAAATATGGAAACCAAAACTGCACGCAGTATTCCAGATGTGGCCTCATCAATACCCTGTACAACTGAAGTAAGACTTCCCTGCTTTTATACTCCATCCCCTTTACAATTCAGTACATCACATTCCGGAGCTAATAGAATGAATAACTGTCTCTATCTAATCCCCTTGCGCTGATGCGGACAGGCCCTGTGCCTGTTTGCGTCAACTGTAAAATTGTCATTCGTAATTGCTGGACAGTCAGGCAATTAGCCCAACCATACACCAGCAATTGGTTTTTCCAAGGCGGTGCGGATCATGTGTCAATGTGTACCTTGACCGATCGCAAGTTCAGGAATTAGCGCATGCGGAAATCCCGAGCTTGCGGTCAATTTCAGCAGCGGTATGCTGGCATACTCTGTACGCCATCGTACCCACCATAAAATCTGCCCCAGTGTATAAAAGGTTATTGAAAACAAGTACAAAGACAAAAGTAGCAACTAATGCTAAAATAAAAGTGAGGAGCACACAGTACCATGTTTTCTCACCCCCAAAATTAGTTATTTTGATTTGACTCAGGAGTCCTTCAAGGATTCATTCTTGGCTCCCACCTCTTCCTCATCTATGTACTGGTCCTTGGCAATATTATCTGCAGGCATGGGTTCAGCTTCCATGTCTGCTGATGGCACCAGCTTTACCTCCACCATCTGTCTTGATTCCTCCACTGCCTCTGTGCTGTCGGACTGTTTGCCCAACATCTTGATTGAATGAGCCATAATTTCATCCATCTAAACATTGGAAAAACTGAAGCCATCGTCTTTGGCCCCTGCCACAAACTCCAGACCCTCATCAGCATCTCCATTTCCTTTCCATGGCTGTTGCGCAGGCTGTTCATAACTTTGATGTCCTGTTTGACCTTGAGCTGAGTTTCTAAACCCATATCTTCTCCATCACACTTTTGTAACATCAGCCGAATTGACATGGCATCTTTGTGACATACTGACTGGATTGCTTTACCCTCTGTAAAGTTCAGCTTATCCAAACTATGTTGCCTATATCCTGTTCTGCACCAAGTCCTGCTCATCCATTACCCAAGTCGTTGCTGAAATATATTGGCTTCAGTTCCCGCAATGCCGCAGGTTTAACATTTGTCTTTAAATTCCTCAATGGCCTCACCCCTTCCTCTATCGGTAATCTCCTTGTGGAACCACAGACTGTAACTTTGGCCTTTTGTGCATCGCCCTCCCCCTGTTTGCTCCATCACTGATTGCTCTGTTTTCATCTGCCTAGGCTCCACATTTTGGAATTCCCTTTCTCCACCTCCCTCTCCTCCCTTCACGCAAAGTGGCAATCTGGAACTCTCTCCTGCCAAAAAGCTGTTGAGGCTAGATCAATTGAAAATTTAAAAACTGAAATGGATAGATTTTTGCTCGGCAAGGCTATTGAGGTTTACGGAATCAAGGTGGTTATTTGGCGTTAAGGTACAGATCAGCCATGCTCTAATTGAAAGGAGGAACAAACTCCAGGGGCTGAATGGCCTGCTCCTGTTCCTATGTTCCTCTAACGCTCCTTAAAACCAACTTCGTTGATCAAGCTTTTTCTCCCCACTCCTTAAAACCAACTTCGTTGATCAAGCTTTTTCTCCCCACTCCTAATCTTTCCTCCTTTTGGGTCAGTGTCTGTTTTTCCTGAGACCTCTGTAAAGCTCGAAAGGTGTTCAATTAATGTAGCGTTAACTCATTTTACTTGGTGCATTACAAAAAACTAGCTCCTATGCAAGGATTTGTGGTTGATTTTGTATTGGCTGTGTTAAGAAACAGCAGAGGTTCAGTTTGTTTGATTCTGCTTCGTAAACATAGTTATTTGCAGTTAAGTAGGAGTCCATTTAGCTGCTGTTTATCTTGCCTCTTTGCCAGAGAAATCCAAAACTAATATTGCTTTCTCTCCCATAGCCCTGAATCATCTTTGTTTCAAATGTTTACTCTTCCCTTAAAAGATGCAGTTTTCTGCCCGAGTTGTGCCCTTTGATAAAACCTCCAAAGCTATAAGAACTCTGCATAAAGACATTTCTTCTAACATCTCTTTTCACGCTCTTAGTGACCATTTTCAATTTTCATGTCTTATGCTGTAGTCAGTGCTATTTCTAAACTGTAAACGCAATACTGCAAGGCTGACAGTGGTATAATTTTACTATCTTTAAAGAAAAACTGGTACAGCAGATAGCTTACCTGTGCTTTCGTACTGACTTCTGTGTAAGCCAATTTCACATGCTAAGGTTTTTTTTTTCATTGGCAGAACGCTAATTAATTAGCAACTCCGTGCATTAAATAATAAATAACATTAAATAACATAAAATAACATTAAATAAATTAAAGTTAGCAGTTGAATGGCTAAAAGGATTCAAGGAAAATAGTATATCATCTTGATTAATTACAGACTATGAATTTGTTGTCCCTGGAGGCACTGATTCCCTAACCAGAGGAAATAAAATTTCCCTAACCGCTTCATCAAAATGCTTTGCAATTTTAAAAACCTTTTATTAAATCCCCTCTTAATTTTCTCTGCTTTAGTGGAAATAGTCCGACAGTACAAGTCTCTCCTCATAACTAGTTTTTCATTTACCGTGGGAGGTATTTCACAAATATTCTTTGACAGATTTTCCTATTAACTTGTTTTCTAGAAGAGTTCAGTTCAGCGGAACTGAGAGCACATTAATGTGAAAATAATTATTATACATGGATAAGATAATGGCTGCCTCTGGGGTAATAAAATCATAGTCTGTAATGAATCAGGATGCTGTACTACGTTCCTGGAATCCTTTCTCATTCTGCTAACTTTAGTTTATTTATTTAATATGACAAATGATTATCACCTTTTGTGTTTGGAATGGGGGAGGGGGAAGAAGGGGGAGAATTAATGGAGGTATAACATTGATATGTTGAGTCGCCAATTAATTAGCGTTCTGCCAAGAAAAGGAGACTTCAGCATTTGAATTTTAATTATGCAGAAGTCATTATGAAAGCACAGGTAAACCACCTGCTGTTGTCAGTTTTTTCACAATTATACTGCTGTCAGCGTGTGTGTTGTTTAAAATTGAGAAATGGTATTGACTTTCAGCATAAGGAACACAACTTATTGATGGTGTACATCCATTTTCCTGTCTGGCCAGAGAGGTTTTTTTTCCTCCTCCTGAAGGTGCTGGCTGTTGCTGGAGTACAGTTCGACTGATGCCAGCAGCTTTCTGGTATCTTTTCTAAGTAACCATTCTTCATTTTAGAGATTGGATGGTATTTGGTGCTAGGCTATTCTACTCTGTTGGGCTTCACTGCTAACATTGCTTCAGTTCACACCTGATTCCCACATGCAGTTTCATCATGGATCACTGAATAGCAGTTAAGGACCATGGCCCTTAACATAAGAACATAAATAGGAGCAGGAAAAGGCCATAACGGCCCCTCGCGCCTACTCCGCCAATCAATAAGATCATGGCTGATCTTCGACCTCAACTCGACTTTGCCACGCTATCCCCATATCTCTTGATTCCATTAGAGTCCAACAATTTGTCCATCTCCACTTTGAATATACTCAACGATTGAGCATCCACAGCCCACTAGGGTAGAGAATTCCAAAGGTTCACAACCCTCTGAGTGAAGAAGACATTTCTCTTCACCTCAGTCCTAAATGGCTGATCCCTTATTCTGAGACTGTTGTCTCCTAGTTGTAGACTCCAGCCTGGGGAAACTATCTTTTTGACCCTTCCCTCCCTTGCCCAGGGGTACTGGATATATTCACGAGGGGGTTAGATATGGCCCTGACGGCTAAAGGGATCAAGGGGTATGGAGAGAAAGCAGGAAAGGGGTACTGAGGTGAATGATCAGCCATGATCTTATTGAATGGTGGTGCAGGCTCGAAGTGCCGAATGTTTTTATGTTACTAAGGCTAATTGTAATGTCCGAGCTAAGATTGGCAATTTAATTATAATGAAACCTGGGACTTTGATATGGTATGGCTTAGAAACATAGAAAATAGGTGCAGCAATAGGCCATTCGGCCCTTCGAGACTGCACCACCATTCAATATGATCATGGTTGATCATGCAACCTCAGTACCCCATTCCTGCTTTCTCTCCAGACCCTTTGATCCCTTTAGCCGTAAGGGCCACATCGAACTCCTTTTTGAATATATCTAACAAACTGGCCTCAACAACTTTCTTTTGCAGAGAATTCCACAGGTTCACAATTCTCTAAGAAGTTGTTTCTCCTCATCTCGGTCCTAAATGGCTTACTCCTTATCCTTAGACTGTGACCCCTGGTTCTGGACTTCCCCAACATCGGGAATATTCTTCCTACATCTAACCTGTCCAATCCTGTCAGAATGTTATATTCTTCTATGAGATCCCCTCTCCTAAATTCCAGTGAATCCAGGCCTAGTCGATCCAGTCTTTCGTCATATGTCAGTCCTGTCATCCCGGGCATCAGTCTAGTGAACCTTCGCTGCACTCCCTCAATAACAAGAATGTCCTTCCTCAGATTAGGAGACCAAAACTGTACACAACAGTCAAGGAGTGGCCTCACCAAGGCCCTGTACAACTGTAGTAAGACTTCCCTGCTCCTATACTCAAATCCACTCGTTATGAAGGCCAACATACCATTTGCCACCTTCATCGCCTGCTGTACCTGCATGCCAACTTTCAATGACTGATGTACCATGGCACCCAGGTTTCGTTGCACCTTCCCTTTTACTAATCTGTCACCAATCAGATGATCTGCCTTCCTGTTTTTACCACCAAGGTGGATAACCTCACATTTATCTACATCATACCGCATCTGCCATGTATTTGCCCATGCATCTAGCCTGTCCAAGTCACCCTGCAGCCTCTTGGCATCCTCCTCACAGCTCACACTGCCACCCAGCTTAGTGTCATCTGCAAACTTGGAGATATTGCATCCACTGACTTCCCCCTTGTCCACTCTACTAGTTACATTCTCAAAAAATTCTAGAAGATTTGTCAAGCATGATTTCCCTTTCATAAATCCATGCTGACTTTGACTGATCCTGTCACTGCTTTCCAAGTGCACTGCTATTTCATTTTTAATAATTGATTCCAACATTTTCCCCACCACTGATGTCAGGCTGACTGGTCTATAATTCCCTGTTTTCTCTCCCTTTTTTAAAAAGTGGGGTTCCATTAGCTATCCTCTAGTCCATAGGAACTGATCCAGAGTCTATAGAATGTTGGAAAATGGCCACCAATGCATCCACTATTTCTAGGGCTACTTCCTTAAGTACTCTGGGATGCAGACTATCCGGCCCTGTGGATTTATCAGCATTCAATCCCATCAGTTTTCCTGACATAATTTCCTGATAAGGATTTCCATTAGTTCCTCCTTCTCGCTAGACCTCGGTCCCCTAGTATTTCCCGAAGGTTATTTGTGTCTTCCTTAGTGAAGATAGAACCAAAGTATTTGTTCAATTGGTCTGCCATGTCATTGTTCCTCATTTTAAATTCACCTGATTTTGACTGCAAGGGACCTACATTTGTCTTCACTGATCATTTTCTCCACATATCTGTCGAAGCTTTTGCAGTCAGTTTTTATGTTCCCTGCATGCTTACACTCATTCTATTTTCCCCCTCCTAATTAAACCCTTTGTCATCCTCTGCTGAATTCTAAATTTCTCCCAGTCCTCCGGTTTGCTGCATTTTGTGGCCAACTTATATTCCTCTTCCTTAGATTTAACACTATCCCTAATTTTCCTTGTAAGCCATGGTTGAGCCACCTTCCCCATTTTATTTTTATGCCAGACAGGGATGTACAATTGTTGAAGTTCATCCATATGATCTTCAAAATGTCTGCCATTGCCTATCCACCGTCAACCCTTTAAGTATAATTCGCCAGTCTATCCTAGCCAAATCACGTCTCATACCATCGAAGTTACCTTTCTTTAAGTTCAGGACTCGAGTCTCTGAATTAACTGTCACTCTCCATCTTAATGAAGAATTCTACCATATTATGGTCACTATTTCCCAAGGGGTCTCAGACAACAAGATTGCTAATTAAATCCTCTCATTACACAATATCCAGTCTAGGATGGCCAGCTCTCTAGTTGGTTCCTCGACATATTGGTCTAGAAAACCATCCCTTATACACGTGAGGAAATCCTCCGCCACCGTATTGCTATCAGTTTGTTTAGCCCAATCTATATGTAGATTAAAGTTACCCATGATGACTGCTGTACCTTTATTGCAAGCATCCCTAATTTCCTGTTTGATGCCATCACACAACTCCCACTAGCGTTTTCTGCCCTTTGGTATTCTGCAGCTCTACCCATACAGATTCCACATCATCCATGCTAATGTCCTTTCTTACTATTGTGTTAATCTCCTCTTTAACCAGCAATGCTACCCCACCTCCTTTCTGTCTATCTTTCCTGAATATTGAATACCCTTGGATGTTGAGTTCCCAGCCTTGGTCACCCTGGAGCCATGTCTCCGTAATCCCAATTACATCATATCCATTAACAGCTATCTGCGCAATTAATTCGTCCACCTCATTACGAATGCTCCAGGCTTTTTTTTTAACACTTTGTCTTTTTAGAATTATGTTGTAATGTGGCCCTTATTGATTTTTGCCTTTGATTTTTCTGCCATCCACTTCTACTTTTCTCCTTTTCTCCTTTGTACCTTTTGCTTCTACACTGCAAAGTATATTTTCCCACAAAGTCATCGACAAGATGCCAATAGGAATTTCTGTTTTAAATTTTTAATACTACCTGCGCTCCTTTTTTTGTTGTTACTAGATTTAAAACTGGTTTATTCCTAACTATACTGCTCACCTATTCTGCAACCCCAATCCAGTCAAGAGGCTGAATTTTCTCTCTTTCACCCCCACCCCCAATAGAAACTTCACCCCTTGATAGAAACATGGCTTGGTATATATTGTTGGAAATTATCTTTAAGCACTAACCAGTAATCTCAGCAATTTAAAATTGGTTTCTCCAGACCACATCTAATACAATTTTTTAAAGCGATCCAACATTGTTACTTTGAAACGTCCATGATGGGAACAGTCCTGTCATTTTTTTTTGTCCACTTATTTAGAAAGAAAGATGGTGAAATAAGACTTCACCTGATCAGGAGAAGACCATACTGCCCATAGGACCCAATGTATTTAATCTTGTGGAGGATAATCTGAGCTGGAAGATTTGTGCATGCTGATGGAGTAGAATTTTATTACCCAAGCCAGATATTGCTATGATGGTGACATGAGCTTCAATTTCCCCTTGTACAATGTGTGTTGAAATATTTACAATTTCACCACTTTAAAGAATTATATTGTTTTATTCAATATAAACCGGCATTAAAAACTATATGGATGATCCATTACAAGGTTGAGCCAGAGATTGGACAGTGGTCAATAAACCTTCAGATCTTGTTTTTAGGTAGGCACAGAATGCAGGTCCTTGTTGGTGGCAATGTGATACAGTTGCTCAAAGAGGCACTACTCGGCGGATCTACCCAGTTGTTTGTACAGGTGCAGCACCTAAAATCCGAGGCCTTGGCTTGTCAGGCTTGTCCGGCCCCGCCCCACCGAGGAGTTCGTCGCCATAAGGGCATTGGGACGAGGTGAGGCCCAAAGTCGGCAGGGATTCCGGAACATTTTATGGATTCTCGATGACCCTGCCACTGATCATTCCGATTCTGGAAATCCAGATTCTCGACGTTGCACCTGTATTGCCATAGAAGAATAGTTGAAAGTCACCTGCAAATTGATGAGCCTGGAATTTGCGGTCAGCAATAAAGGAAAGCTCACTGCTGGCCCCGAAGAAAGCAATCTGTGGCGAGAAGTTTGGCTTTTTCAACGTTCGCGATTTCAGTGCTCTCTAGTGGGAATTCCCTAGTGCGATGCTGCTGTGACGTCAGCAAGCTGTCTAAGCAGCCAAATTGCAGAATTTTCACAGACAGAGAACCAGGAAATGAGGAACTGCTTTTAACTGGACTTTGTTTCGCTCTCTGCAATATTTTTTTTTAATGATTAGGACAAGGGGCAAAAACACACAGACAGAATATTATCTGAATGGGGCAGATTAGGAAAGGGGGAGGTGCAACGAGACCTGGGTGCCATGGTTCATCAGTCATTGAAAGTTGGCATGCAGGTACAGCAGGTGGTGAAGAAGGCAAATGGTATGTTGGCCTTCATAGCTAGAGGATTTGAGTACAGGAGCAGGGAGGGTCTTGCTGCAGTTGTACAGAGCCTTGGTGAGGCCTCACCTGGAATATTGTAACATAATAACATAAGAACATAAGAATTAGGAACAGGAGTAGGCCATCTAGCCCCTTGAGCCTGCTCCACCATTCAACAAGATCATGGCTGATCTGGCCGTGGACTCAGCTCCACTTACCCGCCCGCTCCCCGTAACCCTGAATTCCCTTATTGGTTAAAAATCTATCTATCCGTGACTTGAATACATTCAATGAGCTAGCCTCAACTGCTTCCTTGGGCAGAGAATTCCACAGATTCACAACCCTCTGGGAGAAGAAATTCCTTCTCAACTCGGTTTTAAATTGGCTTCCCCGTATTTTGAGGCTGTGCCCCCTAGTTCTAGTCTCCCCGACCAGTGGAAACAACCTCTCTGCCTCTATCTTGTCTATCCCTTTCATTATTTTAAATGTTTCTATAAGATCACCCCTCATCCTTCTGAACTCCAACGAGTAAAGACCCAGTCTACTCAATCTATCATCATAAGGTAACCCCCTCATCTCTGGAATCAGCCTAGTGAATCGTCTCTGTACCCCCTCCAATGCTAGTATATTCTTCCTTAAGTAAGGTGACCAAAACTGCACGCAGTACTCCAGGTGCGGCCTCACCAATACCCGATACAGTTGCAGCAGGACCTTCCTGCTTTTGTACTCCATCCCTCTCGCAATGAAGGCCAACATTCCATTCGCCTTCCTGATTACCTGCTGCACCTGCAAACTAACTTTTTGGGATTCATGCACAAGGATCCCCAGGTCCCTCTGCACCGCAGCATGTTGTAATTTCTCCCCATTCAAATAATATTCCCTTCTACTGTTTTTTTTTCCAAGATGGATGACCTCACACTTTCCAACATTGTATTCCATCTGCCAAACCTTAGCCCATTCGCTTAACCTATCTAAATCACTTTGCAGCCTCTCTGTGTCCTCAACACAACCTGCTTTCCCACTAATCTTTGTGTCATCTGCAAATTTTGTTACACTACACTCTGTCCCCTCTTCCAGGTCATCTATGTATATTGTAAACAGTTGTGGTCCCAGCACCAATCCCTGTGGCACACCACTAACCACCGATTTCCAACCCGAAAAGGACCCATTTATCCCGACTCTCTGCTTTCTGTTAGCCAGCCAATTCTCTATCCATGCTAATACATTTCCTCTGACTCCGCGTACCTTTATCTTCTGCAGTAACCTTTTGTGTGGCACCTTATCGAATGCCTTTTGGAAATCTAAATACACCACATCCATCGGTACACCTCTATCCACCATGCTCATTATATCTTCAAAGAATTCCAGTAAATTAGTTCAACATGATTTCCCCATCATGAATCCATGTTGCGTCTGCTTGATTGAACTATTCCTATCTAGATGTCCCGCTATTTCTTCCTTAATAGTTTCAAGCATTTTCCCCATTACAGATGTTAAACTAACCGGCCTATAGTTACCTGCCTTTTGTCTGCCCCTTTTTTTAAACAGAGGCGTTACATTAGCTGCTTTCCAATCCGCTGTTACAGAGAATGTTGGTAGATTATAACGAATGCATCTGCTATAACTTCCGCCATCTCTTTTAATACCCTGGGATGCATTTCATCAGGACCAGGGGACTTGTCTACCTTGAGTCCCATTAGCCTGTCCAGCACTACCCCCTTAGTGATAGTGATTGTCTCAAGGTCCTCCCTTCCCACATTCCTGTGACCAGCAATTTTTGGCATGGTTTTTGTGTCTTCCACTGTGAAGACCGAAGCAAAATAATTATTTAAGGTCTCAGCCATTTCCACATTTCCCATTATTAAATCCCCCTTCTCATCTTCTAAGGGACCAACATTTACTTTAGTCACTCTTTTCCTTTTATATATCTGTAAAAGCTTTTACTATCTGTTTTTATGTTTTGTGCAAGTTTACCCTCGTAATCTATCTTTCCTTTCTTTATTGCTTTCTTAGTCATTCTTTGCTGTTGTTTAAAATTTTCCCAATCTTCTAGTTTCCCACTAACCTTGGCCACCTTATGCGCATTGGTTTTTAATTTGATACTCCTTTATTTCCTTGGTTATCCACGGCTGGTTATCCCTTCTCTTACCGCCCTTTTTCACTGGAGTATATTTTTGTTGAGCATTATGAAAGAGCTCCTTAAAAGTCCTCCACTGTTCCTCAATTGTGCCACCGTTTAGTCTGTTTCCAGTCTACTTTAGCCAACTCTGCCGTCATCCCACTGTAGTTCCCTTTGTTTAAGCATAGTACGCTCGTTTGAGACACTACTTCCTCACCCTCAATCTGTATATTACAAATTCAACCATACTGTGATCACTCATTCCGAGAGGATCTTTTACTCTGAGAATGTTTATTATTCCTGTCTCATTACACAGGACCAGATCTAAGATAGCTTGCTCCAATGTGTTCAGTTTTGGTCTCCTAATCTGAGGAAGGATGTTCTTGCTATTGAGGGAGTACAGCGAAAGTTCACCAGACTGATTCCAGGGATGGCTAGACTGTCATATGAGGAGAGACTGCATCAACTGGGCCTTTATTCACTGGAGTTTAGAAGGATGAGAGGGGATCTCATAGAAACGTATAAGATTCTGACGGGACTGGACAGGTTACTTGCGGGAAGAATGTTCCCGATGTTAGGGAAGTCCAGAAACGGGACATAGTCTTAGGATAAGGGGTAGGCCATTTAGGACTGAGATGAGGAGAAATTTCTTCACTGAGTTGTTAACCTGTGGAATTCCCTGCCACAGAGAGTTGTTGATGCCAGTTCATTGGATATATTCAAGAGGGAGTTAGATATGGCCCTTACGGCTAAGGGGATCAAGGGGTATGGAGAGAAAGCAGGAAAAGGATACTGAGGGAGTGATCAGCCATGATCTTATTGAAGGGCCGGATGGCCTACCCCTGCACCTATTTTCTATGTTTCTATGACTCTCACATGGGGATAAGTTAGAACACGAAATATTGTGAACAAACTTAAAAAAATATATATGTAAATTGTTTTCAAGTTTCTTAAATTGTAATTTTTATCATAATGGAGAAATGTGACAGTCCACAAAATTAAAATTAATTTTTCAGGGCTATAATGTTTGTTTAGCAGTCAATTCGCTGTTAAAACCTTAGTTCTACCTATTCCAACAGGACTTAACTTAATGGCAATATTACTGCAGATCCGCCCACGTTTTCATCATTTTCACTGATTACACTGATTGACAGCTATTGGGTGCAGGGTGGGGGGATGCCCACAGTGCGGCCTGAGTGCAGCCAGTGTCGGAGCAGTGAATAACTGACCGCAACTTCGGGATTTCCGGGTTTAGATGCGCATGCGCTACATTCTGAAGTTGCGGTCAGTTTTAAATGTGTAATAAAGTCAAACACGGTTAGTTCGCTGTTATTACCCACCACAAATTCAGGCCCATGATGTATTCCCTCATGTCCCCGTATCGCCACAAAGATAAAGAAAGAAAAAGCAATGTAAATCATAGGTCTGAGTGCCTCCTCTTTCTGAATTCTTAATATCTGATCGCTTCTACAATGGAGGATGGGAAGAGAGAAAAAGTACTTGGAACTTGCCATTTGAAAAAGGAGAACTTTTTACAGGCTGCGTACTCACACTTGAGCTACTAAACTTGCTTCAAAATGTTACAGCCAAGAAGATAACAGATGCCATATTGGAAGATGTAACTGGGCTGTGGCTATGGCAAGTCTTAGTATGAGGATATGGAGAAAACCTCCTTTTTAAAAAAAAAAGTTGAGCACATAGTAGATAAAAATGTGTACCTATGCCCTGCCAGTTACATTCTTCTACATTGGGTTTATGATAAATCCAATCCTGGAGTTCTACACAGTAGTACATCAGCCACTAATATATCCAGTTGCTGCAGGTAGCTTATTTTATTTTAAAATCTCAATGACTTGAATAATAAGCATGAGGCATTTTGGGGTCATAATAACGAGACCCTTTATGTGCATTGGATACGGTAATCTTACACATGCCCCCAGTACATTTCTCCTATCTTCTGGAAGGTAAACTGATGAATACTGCATTAAACAAGCACAATTACAAACCAGTAGGTTGATTTATTTTGCAAATAATAATTGGATAGGGCAATCCCTATGGAAACTAGAGGTGATCTAAACTCAGCTGCCTGTGTCCCAACTTGCATTGTCCCGCTCACCCATCACCCCTCTGTTCTCCAGCCTACACTGGCTTCCAGTTAAATAACGCCACTATTTCAAAATTTGCATCCTTGTTTTCAAATCCCTCCATAGCCTCGCCTCTCCCTATCTTTGAATTGTCCCCAGTCCCACAACCCCCTGAGATGTCTGCACTCCTCTAATTCTGCCCTCTTGAACATCCCTGATTATAATCGCTCAACCATAATGGCTGTGCCTGCTGTTGCCTAGGCCCCGAACTACCTGCCTAAATCTCTCTGCCTCTTTATCTCTTTCCTCCTTCAGGATGCTTCCTAAAACGTCACCTGCGCTAATTTCTGCTTATACGGCTCGGTGTCAAATCTTTACCTCGTAATATTCCTGTGAAGCACCTTGGGACGTTTCACTATGTTAAAGGCGTTATATAAATACAAGTTGTTGTAATGTTTATTGTGAATTTTAACCCATTTTGTAATGTTCCTGGTAACAGAAGATAACCAAACACGCCATACTGCAAGTGTGTTAAATGTACGTTTCTGAACAGTAATGTCTCAGTGTCAGCATTAAGATTAAGCAAGGGAGCCTTATTACTCACTCTGTCTCGCCCATGCCATATCTCTTCTCTCCAGACCCAGACTCTGCATGTGTGTCCCCCAGCGGCGCACATTCTCTACGGCGGCATCAATTTCTTTCAGTAGAAGGTAGTAAGAACTGGCAGTGACCTGAAATGCAAAAAGCTGGTAGCTACACTCTATGGGCCCAAGTTTCCACACGATAAAAAACGGGCGCCCCTCTGAGCTGGGCGCCCGTTTTTCGCGCCTAAAACGGCGCCTAAAGAAAACCTCGCGATTCTGGAGCGCTTTGCAGCTCCTTGTCTGTTTGGCGCGGCGCCCAGGGGGGCGGAGCCTACACTCGCGCCGATTTTGTAAGTGGGAGGGGGCGGGTACTATTTAAATTAGTTTTTTTCCTGCCGGCAACCCTGCGCGTGCGCGTTGGAGCGTTCGCGCACACGCAGTGTGAAAAAAACATTGGCACTCGGCCATTTTTTTAGTTCTTTGTAGCTGTTTAATTTTTGAACATTTTTTAAATAAAAGCACATTGCCATCAGCACTTGCAGCCTTCTGACTGTCCGTCCCCCCCCCCCACCCGCGGGAAAGAACGGGCGCCTACTCCTCCCTTGCCCCCCCCCCCCCCCCCGCGGGAAGAACGGGCGCCTCAGGCTGACTGCAGCATTCTCCGTGCCTTCCACAGGTAGGAAGATGGTTTATTTAATCTTTTCTTTGCTTATAAATGTTTATTCAGGTTGGATTTATTTGTATAATATTTGTAGAAGTATAAATAAGGATTTATTGTAGAATTTAATGACTTCCCTTTCCCCCCCCCCCCCCCCCCCCCCCCCCACCTCGTTCTGGACGCCTAATTTGTAACCTGCGCCTGATTTTTTTTATGTGTAGAACAGGTTTTTTCAGTTCTACAAAAATCTTCACTTGCTCCATTCTAAGTTAGTTTGGAGTACGTTTTCACTGGAAACTTTGAAATCAGGCGTCAGTGGCCGGAGAAAAAATTCTGTTCCAAAGTAGAACTGTTCTACCTGACTAGAAGTGCAGAAATAAAAATGTGGAGAATTGCGATTTCTAAGATAGTCCGTTCTCCACCAGTTGCTCCTAAAAAATCAGGCGCAAATCATGTGGAAACTTGGGCCCTATGTATGCAGGTTCAATAGCTCGGGTTTACAGGCTGTAGATTGAATTCCCCTGCTATAACCAAAGCACTGTTTTTTGAAACATTGAATTTCATTGGTTTTCTTAATATATAGTCTACAAAAAACAGAGAAAATTGCAGCTTTTTGATTGATTAAGTACCAGAAATCAAAAGAACTCCAGCCCTGTTTCAGACTCCCAATTTTTACTTCTCAGTGCTTCTGGTCATACTTTAGATGTACAAACAAACTGAAGCAAACTTTATGCATATATATGTGTTACACCTGCCAATATGCAATTTTCAAAACCTAGGAGATAGAACCAATTGTCATAACATACAAAACTTATACCACACACGAAATTATTTTATCTCCTAGGAGCCAAGCTATTAATTGGCTTTCTGCTTGATTTAAAAAAAATCAAGATATAATCTGATCTTTAAGTAAATCGAACCAGCAATTCAAATGTTGTTATAAAAGCACAAAGTCATCAATCAAAATTGTATTAACAGTATATGAAATATTTAATTTAAGAATATGGATTAGATTTAAAAAAAAATATTCTTTCCCTTATCCACTAATTATGAAATGATGCATTAGTCCCATTGCCGCTATACAGACAACACAATGTTAGAGACTTGACCAAACTATTCGTGTCCTAGCAAACTAAAGCTTTGGCTAACCTGTCATTAAAGGCATGCTCATTAGTTGATTTTAAAATAACACTGATGCCAGCTTGCAACTATTGATTTCTCGTCTCTCTTAAACTTCTGTAGTCGTAAGATTTAGGCACAGTGCTTTGAAAGGCACTTGTAAAGCAGTCTGAAGGATTAATCCTCACACTTTCACCAGCCATTGTTTTGATTCAGCTGAAAGATGCACTATGGAACAAAAACTGGTCATTCCTCTCACCGAATTACTTTTTGACAATTATCCATAGTCTTGGAACAGAATAATAGATTATTGTAATATTTATTGTGGATTTTAACCTATTTGTGGCATGTTTGGTTATCTTCTATGTCACCAGGAACATTACAAGTAGGTTAAAATCCACAATAAACATTACAACTTTTTAGGTGTAGCAATTTCTCACAATTAAATTATCCTTCCCGATGTGCTTAAATCAAAAATCTTGAAAGGCAAGTAAATGACCCTTTTTATTTTTTCATGCTATGATATCACTTCCTTTCCACATTCTATTTAGCAACCATGCATCCGATCTGCATTTACTGTTGTAAACGGCCCTATGCCATTGTATATGGAAACCAAAAATATGAATGTTGCTGTCCTATTTTGATACTAACAAATTATAAAGTTTAAAATTTTTTAAAAAGAAACAATTTGTGTTCCCATCCTAAGATCCATGATTGTAGATAAGCCATCAAATTACTAAATTAAGTTTTAGGCAGAATTGTAATATATTTTTGCATGGTAGTGTACAAAAATAGATTGTTTAAATCTCAATTTAGTTTGAAAATCTTTTCCTGTAATCCCACTTGAACCAATTACAGTTTCCTGAAAAATTATTCGTCCGATCTGAAAGATTTCATATCATTGAAGTAAATAGGAACTGACCGATAGGCATGTGATGGTCCTGTTCCTCCCTAATGGCTGTGCCATGGTGACTTTGATCTTTAGAATTTAAATTCTTAATACTGCATTAACTCTGGGCACATGGTCATTTGGGACCTAGTGTTTCTGGTGACATGACATTCGAATCTGCTGTACACAAAGCAATGGAATTCTACTTGCCATGTAAACAGCTCACTGTATTGAGAGCTGGCTGACGATTTGATACTGATGCATATTACCTAACACAGAACCATAGAAATTTATGGCACAGAAGGGGGGGCCTTCAGCCCATTATGTCTGTGCTGGCTGAACAATAGCTATTCAGCCTAATCCCACTTTCCAGCTCTTGGTCCATAACCTTTGTAGGTTACGGCACTTCAAATGCATATTGAAGTACCTTTTAAATGCAATGAGGGTTTCTGCCTCTACCTCTCCCTCTTTTAGGCAGTGAGTTCCAGATCTGGGTGAAAAGTTCTCCAACTCCTCTAATCCTTCTACCAATTACTTTAAATCTATGTCTGCTGGCTATTGACCTATCTGCTAAAGGAAATAGGTCCTTCCTGTCCAATCTATCTAGTCCCCTCATAATTTTATGCACCTCATTTAAATCTCCCCTCAGCCACCTCTATTCCAAAGAAAACAACCCCAGCCCATCTAATCTTTCCTCATAGCTAAAATACTCCAGTCCTGGCAACATCCTTGTAAATCTCCTCTAGTGCAATCACATCTTTCCTGTAATGTGGTTACTAAAACTGTACGCCGTACTCTAGCTGTTACCTAACTAGTGTTTTGTACAGTTCATGCATGACCTCCCTGCTCTTGAATTCTGTGTCTCGGCTATAAAGGAATGTATCCCGTATGCCTTCTTAACCACCTTATCAACCTGTCCTTCACGGATCTGTGGACATGCACTCCAAGGGCCCTCTGTTCCTCTACAATTCTCAGTATTCTACCATTTATTGTGTATTCCCTTGCCGCCTTTGCTCTCCCCACTTCTCCGGATTGAATTCCATTTGCCACTTTTCTGCCCACCTGACCAGTCCATTCCTGTAGTCTACAGCTTTCTTCCTCACTATCAACCACACAATTTTTGTATCATCTGCAAACTTGTTAATCTTGCCTCTACATTGACGTCTAAATCATTGACATGTAATACAAAAAGCAATGGACCGAGTACTGAGTCCTGCAGAACCCTACTGGAAACCACCTTCCAGTCACAAAAACACCCATTGATCATTACCCTTTGCTTCCTATCACTGAACTAATTTTGGATCCAACATACCACTTTCCTTTGGATCCCATAGACTTTCACATTTCTGACCAGTCTGCCATGTAGGACCTTGTCAAAAACCTTGCTAAAATCCATGTAGACTACATCAAATGCTCACCCTCATCAAACCCTCCTGTTTAACACCTCAAAAAACTCAATCAAGTTGGTCAGACACATCCTTCCTTCAACACATCCTCTTAACAGTCTAAAGATCATGATATTTTGAGTGTCCGCTTTAGTTCAGAATTCTAATCTTGAATTAATTGCACCAATCAGTTTCTGGATGTCAATCTTTATGGTAGCTGAACTGTATTCAATGCTTGTTTTTTAAAAGTTCAATTGGGAGGTTTGATTACTGTGCAGATGGAAATAAACTGGAGGCAGCAGTTTCGAAAACCGACAAAATACCGAGGGGGATTAACCGGGTAGGTGCTGAAGGGTTGTTTTCCCCTGACTGCCCCATAGTTTTAGACTCTCCATAGTCTTGGGATAAGGGGTCGGCCATTTAAGACTGAGACAAGGAGGAATTTCTTCACTGAGGGTTATGAATCTTTGGAATTCTCTACCCCAAAGGGCTGTGGATGCTGTATAGTGAGTATATTCAAGGCTGAGATCGATAGATTTTTGGACCCTAGGGGAATTGAGGGATATGGAGATCGGACAGGAAAGTGTGGCTGAGGTCAAAGATCATCCATGATATTGAATGGCAGAGCAGGCTCAGAGGACTATATGACCTCCTCCTATTTCTTATCTTGCGTAATAATACTCCTGCTTTTTTGTCCTCCACTTCTACCTCCTCATAGCAGCACTGGTGAGATTGGGAGCTCAGCGGAATGGAAAAGTCAAATCTATCACTTTACACAGTGGCACAGATTACTAGCCCAATGACCGTGCCACCCTTTAATAATGTAAATGTTAATTATATATGTTGCTGATACTTCAAGACTTCTATTGAAAAGGATCAGATGTTCATTGGCAGCCAGTAATAATCGGCAATGTCAGTGAAGCAGCTAAGATTTTGAATTCAGGGTTATGGATGCTGAGCTGTTGAATATATTCAAGACTGAGAGAAAGATTTTTGGATTCTAGAGGAATGAGAGATATAGGTATCGGGTGGGAAAGTGTATTTGAGTTTGACGATCCGCCATGATCTTATTGAATGGCGGAGCAGGCTTTACGGGCTGTCTGGCCAACTCCTGCTTTTAGTTAGAAACATAGAAACATAGAAAATAGATGCAGGAGCAGGCTATTCAGCCCTTCTAGCCTGCACTGCCATTCAATGAGTTCATGGCTAAACATGAAACTTCAGTACCCCCTTCCAGCTTTCTCGCCGTACCCCTTGATCCCCCGAGTAGTAAGGACTTCATCTAACTCCCTTTTGAATATATTTAGAGAATTGGCCTCAACTACTTTCTGTGGTAGAGAATTCCACAGGTTCACCACTCTCTGGGTGAAGAAGTTTCTCCTCATCTTGGTCCTAAATGGCTTACCCCTTATCCTTAGACTGTAACCCCTGGTTCTGGACTTCCCCAACATTGGGAACATTCTTCCTGCATCTAACCTGTCTAAACCCGTCAGAATTTTAAACGCTTCTATGAGGTCCCCTCTCATTCTTCTGAACTCCAGTGAATACAAGCCCAGTTGATCCAGTCTTTCTTGATAGGTCAGTCCCACCATCCCGGGAATCAGTCTGGTGAATCTTCGCTGCACTCCCTCAATAGCAAGAATGTCCTTCCTCAAGTTAGGAGACTGAAACTGTACACAATACTCCAGGTGTGGCCTCACCAAGGGCCTGTACAACTGTAGCAACACCTCCCTGCCCCTGTACTCAAATCCCCTCGCTATGAAGGCCAACATGCCATTTGCTTTCTTAACCGCCTGCTGTACCTGCATGCCAACCTTCAATGACTGATGTACCATGACACCCAGGTCTCGTTGCACCTTCCCTTTTCCTAATCTGTCACCATTCAGATAATAGTCTGTCTCTCTGTTTTTACCACCAAAGTGGATAACCTCACATTTATCCACATGATACTTCATCTGCCATTCATTTGCCCACTCACCTAACCAATCCAAGTCACTCTGCAGCCTCATAGCATCCTCCTCGCAGCTCACACTGCCACCCAACTTAGTGTCATCCGCAAATTTGGAGATACTACATTTAATCCTCTCGTCTAAATCATTAATGTACAATGTAAACAGCTGGGGCCCCAGCACAGAACCTTGAGGTACCCCACTAGTCACTGCCTGCCATTCTGAAAAGTCCCCATTTACTCCTACTCTTTGCTTCCTGTCTGACAACCAGTTCTCAATCCACGTCAGCACACTACCCCCAATCCCATGTGCTTTAACTTTGCACATTAATCTCTTGTGTGGGACCTTGTCGAAAGCCTTCTGAAAGTCCAAATATACCACGTCAACTGGTTCTCCCTTGTCCACTTTACTGGAAACATCCTCAAAAAATTCCAGAAGATTTGTCAAGCATGATTTCCCTTTCACAAATCCACGCTGACTTGGACCTAACATGTCACCATTTTCCAAATGTGCTGCTATGACATCCTTAATAATTGATTCCATCATTTTACCCACTGCTGAGGTCAGGCTGACCGGTCTATAATTCCCTGTTTTCTCTCTCCCTCCTTTTTTTAAAAGTGGGGTTACATTGGCTTCCCTCCACTCGATAGGAACTGATCCAGCGTCAATGGAATGTTGGAAAATGACTGTCAATGCATCCGCTATTTCCAAGGCCACCTCCTTAAGTACTCTGGGATGCAGTCCATCAGGCCCTGGGGATTTATCGGCCTTCAATCCCATCAATTTCCCCAACACAATTTCCCGACTAATAAAGATTTCCCTCAGTTCCTCCTCCTTACTAGACCCTCTGACCCCTTTTATATCTGGAAGGTTGTTTGTGTCCTCCTTAGTGAATATCGAACCAAAGTACTTGTTCAATTGGTCTGCCATTTCTTTGTTCCCCGGTATGACTTCCCCTGATTCTGACTGCAGGGGACCCACGTTTGTCTTTACTAACCTTTTTCTCTTTACATACCTATAGAAACTTTTGCAATCCGCCTTAATGTTCCCTGCAAGCTTCTTCTCGTACTCCATTTTCCCTGCCCTAATCAAACCCTTTGTCCTCCTCTGCTGAGTTCTAAATTTCTCCCAGTCCCCGGGTTCGCTGCTATTTCTGGCCAATTTGTATGCCACTTCCTTGGCTTTAATACTATCCCTGATTTCCCTAGATAGCCACGGTTGAGCCACCTTCCCTTTTTTATTTTTACGCCAGACAGGAATGTACAATTGTTGTAATTCATCCATGCGGTCTCTAAATATCTGCCATTGCCCATCCACAGTCAACCCCTTAAGTATCATTTGCCAATCTATCCTAGCCAATTCATGCCTCATACCTTCAAAGTTCCCTTTCTTTAAGTTCTGGACCATGGTCTCTGAATTAACTGTTTCATTCTCCATCCTAATGCAGAATTCCACCATATTATGGTCACTCTTGCCCAAGGGGCCTCGCACAATGAGATTGCTAATTAATCCCCTCTCATTACACAACACTCAGTCTAAGATGGCCTCCCCCCTAGTTGGTTCCTCGACATATTGGTCTAGAAAACCATCCCTTATGCACTCCAGGAAATCCTCCTCCACCGTATTGCTTCCAGTTTGGCTAGCCCAATCTATGTGCATATTAAAGTCACCCATTATAACCGCTGCACCTTTATTGCTTGTACCCCTAATTTCCTGTTTGATGCCCTCCCCAACATCACTACTACTGTTTGGAGGTCTGTACACAACTCCCACTAACGTTTTTTGCCCTTTGGTGTTCTGCAGCTCTACCCATATAGATTCCACATCATCCAAGCTAATGTCTTTCCTAACTATTGCATTAATCTCCTCTTTAACCAGCAATGCTACCCCACCTCCTTTTCCTTTTATTCTCTCCTTCCTGAATGTTGAATACACCTGGATGTTGAGTTCCCAGCCCTGATCATCCTGGAGCCACGTCTCCATAATCCCAATCACATCATATTTGTTAACATCTATTTGCACAGTTAATTCATCCACCTTATTGCGGATACTCCTTGCATTAAGACACAAAGCCTTTAGGCTTGTTTTTTTAACACCCTTTGTCCTTTTAGAATTTTGCTGTACAGTGGCCCTTTTTGTTCTTTGCCTTGGGTTTCTCTGCCCTCCACTTTTCCTCATCTCCTTTCTGTCTTTTGCTTTTGCCTCCTTTTTGTCTCCCTCTGTCTCCCTGCATTGGTTCCCATCCCCCTGCCATATTAGTTTAACTCCTCCCCAACAGCACTAGCAAACACTCCTCCTAGGACATTGGTTCCCGTCCTGCCCAGGTGCAGACCGTCCGGTTTGTACTGGTCCCACCTCCCCCAGAACCGGTTCCAATGCCCCAGGAATTTGAATCCCTCCCTGCTGCACCACTGCTCAAGCCACGTATTCATCTGCGCTATCCTGCGATAGTATTTTCTTTTTAAGTAATACGGCATGTTCCATAGGCCTACATACAGCTAGTATTTCATAATTGTTCAGAAATATTAAGTATTATCAGTAAGGCACATTTCCTGTCTGCTGATCATATTGTAAGCATTAACATCAGAATCTTGCAGAGACATCCTCTCTCCCAGTTGCACAGTATGAAGCACCATTTGGTTTGGGGCACTAGTCATAATGGTGGTTGCAATTATTATTTTCAATGTCATTTTAAAAAATGTTTTATAAATCTTGTGGTCTGTAAGGGGGGAAAAAGTACACGAGTAAGAAGCATAAGGGAATTAGGAGGTTCTGAGGAATCGAGAGTTCCTGTGTCTTACAGTATGGATTGTAATATTGACCAATTTATGTAAAACTCACTTATGTATGTAAAGCACTTACATTGGGTTAAGAAGAGGGAGGCAGCAATGCGTGATAGTTAATGAACCGTATGAAGCAGCCAACACTGCATTGACCCTTGGGACAGAAAATAGAAGATGAAAACACACACTCAGTACTGAAACACAAGGGCAGTGGAGAATCAACAGCCTAGAAAGATAGCATACCCTGGGAAGCAAGGTCAATCAACACATAATGAGAAACTGATGCAAAGTTGAACACATTCCAGAAGGACACCATGGGAGATGGACAGGAGGGGCAGAGCCAGTCTGAGCAGTAGGCCAATCGGTGGTTTTGTAGGCAGGTCGCACAAATCGAAAAATTGTATAACTATGCTTGTAGAACTCTTGTACTTGGAAGTGTTCATCGGAACATTTCCTGAGCATGTTCGAATAATAAAACCGGTGAACCGAAGTTTTCGTCTGAGTGAATCTGTGGTAGCTATACAGAGGGCAGGTGTTGACTCCTTATATCAGGGAACCCACCTCGAGGAAGAGAAGTCTCCTTTTACCCCAACATGGTCAAACATGGATGGTGTGAGGAGCTCATACACTTTTTTGTCTCCGATTGAGATCATCCGTTCAGCCTAGCCCACTGGGTGAAATTTCCTTTAACGATCTCCCTGCCCTAGCCCTGATCCTTAAATCTTTCTCCAATTTCTCTCCGAGCTCATCTTATCCATGAGACCCATTTCCTGCTCCCTTAACCCTACTCCCACCAAACTGCTGACCACCCAATTTCCTTTTTTGGCTCCCATGTTAGCTGACATTGTTAATGGTTCTTTCTGCTCAGGTGCTGTTCCCCTCTCTCAAATCTGCCATCATCACCCCTCTCAAAAAACAACCTATGACCCCCTCAGTCCTTGCAAACTACCGCCCTTTCCTCTCAAATCCTTGAACGTGTTGTCGCTTCCCAAATCCGTGTCCATCTTTCCCGCAACACCATGTTTGAATCCCTCCATTCTGGTTTCCATGCCTGTCACAGTACCGAAACGGCACTCATCAAAATCACGAATGACATCCTTTGTGACTGTGACAAAGGAAAACTATCCTTCCTCGTCTTTCTTGACTTTTCTGCAGCCTTTGACACGGTTGACCACTATATCCTTCTCCAACACCTTTCCACTGTCACCAGCTGGCTGGGACTGCGCTCGCCTGGTTCCATTTCTATCCATCTATCGCAGCCAGAGAATCACCTGCAACGGCTTCTCTTCCCGCCCCCGCATCGTTACGTCTGGTGTCCCCCAAGGATCTATCCTTGGCCCCTTCCTAGTTTTCATCTACATGTTGCCCCTTCGCGACATCATCCAAAAACACAGCGTCTGTTTCCACATGTACGCTGATGATACCCAGCTCTACCTCACTACCACTTCTCTCGACCCTCCTCGGTCTCTAACTTGTCAGACTGTTTGTCTGACATCCAGTTCTGGATGAGCAGAAATTTTCTACAATTAAATATTGGGACGACCGAAGCCATTGTTTTCGGATTGCCACAAACTCTGTTCCCTCGCCACTGACTCCATCCCTCACCCCAACCTCTCTCTGAGGCTGAACCACACTGTTTGCAACCTTGGTGTCATATTTGACCCTGAAATGAGCCACATATCCTCAGCATAACTAAGACTGCCTATTTCCACCTTCGTAATACCACTCTTGCCTCAGCTCATCCACTGCTGAAATCCTCGTCCATGTCTTTGTTACATCTAGACCTGACTATTCCAAAGCACTCCTGGCTGGCCTCCCACATTCTATCCTTCGCAAACCCCCAAAGTGATCCAAAACTTGGCTGCTTGTGCCCTAACTTGCACCAATCCTGTTCACTGATCACCCCTGTGCTCGCTGACCTATACTGGCTCCTGGTTAAGCAACGCCTCAATTTCAAAATTCTCATCCTTGTTTTCAAATCCCTCTATTGCCTCGCCCCTCCCTATCTCTATAATCTCCTTCAGCCCCACAACCCCCCGAGGCATATGCGCTCCTCTAATTCTGCTCTCTTGTATTCCTGATTATAATCGCTTAACCATTGGTGGCCGTACCTCCTGTTGCCCTTAGCTCTGGAATTTCCTGTCTAAACCTCTCTGCCTCTCTTTCCACTTTCAAGACGCTCCTTTAAAACCTACCTGTTTGACCCAGCTTTTGGTCATTAGCCCTAATTTCTCCTTAAGTGGCACGGTTGAATGTTTTGTCTCTTAACACTCATGTAAAACACCTTGGGCCGTCTCACTACGTTAAAGGCGCTATATAAATACAAGTTGTTGAATGAGGAAATCTACCAATAAAGAAGAAAAATGTTTTTGATTCATCGGTTTATGTAAAATTGCCATCACTATTTCCATGTTAACAGATTCTGCCTGAGCAGATTTGTGGTGTTTTTTAATCGTTAATTGAATGATTATTTTGTAACCAGTAGGCACATTATTTTACTGGAAGTTTCTTATGTACTGCTATGACATTTTGCGCAGGCATCTGAATCTGAGTGTACGACCAAAACCACTGTCTGCCTTAGTAAGAAGTGGTGTCCCCGAGGCTCTACGAGGTGAAGTTTGGCAGCTGCTTGCAGGATGCCATAATAATGACCAGATGGTAGAAGACTACAGAATTCTTATCACAAAAGTAAGTCATTCTACCTTTAACCAAATCTTGTGTCTAGCTTTTATTGAATAGAATTTTCTTATGTTGGTTGATGGACATGTTTTTTTTAAATTTTGTGCCATTTGTATGCACTTCAGATGCCATTTTATTTTTGTTGAGTTTTGAAATTGATGTAATTCTTAAATGGTGGGTAGCTGTTGCAATCCATGAAGTGTCTAGAAACAGTTTATTTAAGTTATCTTTGGACTTCAGCCAAAGGCTTTATTTATAAGTCATCACTCACCTTTTTAATGGTGTACTCACCATCTATTAAACTACAAGTGTATACAAATGCCTTATTAATGATTCAGATTAAGAAATGGTTTATCAGAAGCTATTGCAAAGAGAAACTTGTCAAGTTGTGGTTAAACGTTTACTGAGTCATTGGCTGTTGTTAATCTTGCATTCAGAATTTGCTTTTAGTTTTAAATTGAGTTTTTCAGATGGTTTCATATGTTGCAGCATGTTCAATTGGAACTCCAAAGAATTCCTTTAAAAATTCTTGATCATTGAACGTGTCATAAAAATTTAGTGTTTTAATATCCTACATGAAACTGATTCTCTTCTGATTAGAAAAGGCATTGTCAGCTTAAAAAAAATATGAAAGCTAATTACCAGACTGCTGGATTACCATTTTAATTAAAAATCAAGATTATTTTTAAACAGACTTTTAATTCAAAAAAGAAAATGCAATGCTTGGTATTTAATTCAGTTTTTGATATTTAGCAATTGGAAAAATAACTGAACCTTGTCAGGTCAAGCAATGCTTCACTGAAAATGGGTAATGATGAAAATGTTTTTTACTATTTAAAAATATGCCATTAAAACATTGGAAATATAGTTGTTAGCTTGACTTGTGCAATGCGGTCGTGTGGGTGTGGTTCCAGTTGGTTGCATGCGCTTATATTGGAAATTATTGCCCTGAGTTTGAAATGTAATTTATTTTACATTAGTAAGTAGGTTACTATTCAGTAAATGGAGTACTTTCTGTAAGAGTGAAATACGGAACAGTATTAGTTAATGGAAGCTTTACATTTATCATTTTTACACAGCGGATTGTTTTGATCTGGAAGGGTGGTGGAAGACGACACAATAGTAACTTTCAAAAGGGAATTGGATAAGGATGTGTTTATTATTTGTACCGCAAAAATGGCCACCATGCTCCACCCTTTGTCTACAATTGGTCCCCTTGGAGGATAAGTCACACCCTGAAGTTTCACAGGAATGTGTAACTGCAACCGCCCATCCCAAGGTCTCACTGACTTTGCAAATTGTAACTCGATCCACTTTGACTTCCTGAAGTGACAGAGGACAGAACTCCCCAGAAGACAGCAAGGGCCAGCCAAAGTGCCTTACCCCAGTCCAAGTGCATGCCTCTGCCAGCTGAAGTGCCTTACCCCAGTCCAAGTACATCCCTCACCCAGCCGAAGTCCCGTACCCAAGTCCAAGTGCATCCCTCCCGCTGCACCACCTCACCATAGATGGGGCAGGCATTGAATACGGATTGTTAACGGGTTTATTGGGTATGAAGTGAATAGTGACAGTGTCGTGACTTCTGAATATCATCCACTCCAACGATGTCCCTTGTAGGGGGAGGTTGGAAGAATGTGATCGGTCTTCCCTGAGTTCCCGATCTCCCCGTCTCTTCTCCCCCCCCCCCCCCCCCCCCCAACAGTTTCTCTCTATCTCACTCCCACCACTCCCGCAGTGTGTGTGTGTCTCTCTTTCTTCTCTTCCTCTTCCTCTTCTTCCTCTTCCTCTTCTTCCTCTTCCTCTTCCTCTTCCTCTTCTTCCTCCTCCTCTTCTTCTTCCTCCTCCTCTTCTTCTTCCTCTTCTTCCTCTTCTTCCTCTTCTTCCTCTTCTTCCTCTTCTTCCTCTTCTTCCTCTTCTTCCTCTTCTTCCTCTTCTTCCTCTTCTTCCTCTTCTTCCTCCTCTTCCTCTTCTTCCTCCTCTTCCTCTTCTTCCTCCTCTTCCTCTTCCTCTTCCTCCTCCTCTTCCTCCTCCTCTTCCTCCAATTATGGCACTAATTTGATAGTTCTAACAAAGTCGGCATAGGCACGATGGGCTGAATGGCCTCCTTCATGCTGCATCATTCTATGCTTGTTATGCCTATGGTCTGATTGCAAATTGTCATTGTATACATGATCCTTGTTTAATGCTTATGATTTGATTGCAAAATTTGTGACTCCAACCCTGAATACAATGTGATAAAAGGTGCATTGATGCAAAGCAGGTTACTTTACAGAAGCTGCAGTTATAGTGTAATCTGGAGCAAGGCTTGACCTGGGTTGAGATCAAAGCTATGAGACTCTGTGAAGGAGAGAATTTTAACCTCCAATTTACTCTGCACAAGTTTAGCATTGGTTGAAAGATAAAGTCACGTAAATGTGTAGTGTAAATACATCTTTAATTTACAGAGCATATGTACAAGTTTATAAGGAATTTATATTTTCAGGTTTTGATTAGAATGGAACTCAAATGAAATACAACAAGCTTTCAAAATCTATGATTGTGAAAGGAAATGCAGTATTTAGCATATTTTAAGAAATGTCTTACTTTAAAATACATGTAACCAGTTTTAAAAGTAAATAGAAACTAAACAGTCATTGGTACTATCTCTTTAAGGTGGGTTTTAGAGTTTTTCCATTCGGGCAATCTTTGTAATCGGAGATTACTTTTCATCCACCATGTTGGATATTGTAATTGTTTAATTTGTTTGGGACCTAGAGCAATGAAAACAAACCTATTGAGCTTTGTACACATGAAGCCAATAATAAAGTGACCAGCTTATAATAAGTTACAGCTATGGTGGAATTTCTGAAAGTTGAAGATATTTTGGCACAGTTACTTTAAACACCAACCAATGCAGTTTTGACAGAATTTATATGAATTGATGCTGTGTAGGCAAAGCAACACTACAGACTGCTCAAGGCTGAGGTCCAACCAAAAACCCGGGACCTGAAGAACAGGTGGTGGATGGAGAAAGTACAGGAGATACAACAACTGGCCGACAGCCACGATATGCGAGGATTCTTCATTGCAGTCAAGGCCAGCTACGGTCCAAACTCCCAAGGCCCCAACCCACTGCTGGCCAAGAACAGGGAAACACTCATCAAGGACACCGAGGCTGTCGGGGCCCGCTGGAAGGAGCACTTCGAAGATCTCCTCAACTGAGACTCTGCCTTTGACTTGAGTGTTCTCGACTTCATCCTGCAGCATGCGACCCGCCACCACCTCAGTGAGACCCCAACGTTGCACGAGGTAGGAAAAGCCATAAAAAGGCTCAAGAATAACAAAGCTATGGGAACGGATGGAATCCCTGCTGAGGCGCTAAAGTATGGCGGAGAGATGCTGTTGGCGCGGATACATGACCTCATCTTTCTCATCTGGAGGGAGAAGAGCATGTCGGGAGATCTGAGATGCAGTGATCGTGACCATCTTTAAAAAAGGGGACAAGTCCGACTGCGGCAACTATAGGGGAATCTCCCTGCTTATCAGTCACTGGAAAAGTTGTCACTAGAGTTCTCCTCAGCCGTCTTCTCCCTGTGGCCAAGGAGCTTCTCCCGGAGTCACAGTGTGGATTTTGTCCCCACGGGGCACAACGGACATGACCTTTGCAGCGTGACAGCTGCAGGAAAAATGCAGGGAGCAGCGCCAACCCTTATACATGGCCTTTTTCGACATTGTCATTGTCAACCGCGAGGGTCTATGGGGCGGCGTCCTCCATTTCCGATGCTCCCAAAAGTTTGTCAACCTCCTTCCCTTCGTCTGCTCCACGACGACATGCAGGTTGTGATCCTTACCAACGGATTTATTACAGACCCAATCCATGTCCGGACCAGGGTCAAACAGGGCTGGGTTATCACTCCAACCCTCTTCTCAATCTTCCTTGCTGCCATGCTCCACCTCAGTCATCAAGCTCCCC
Source organism: Pristiophorus japonicus (assembly GCF_044704955.1). Classification (NCBI taxonomy): domain Eukaryota; kingdom Metazoa; phylum Chordata; class Chondrichthyes; family Pristiophoridae; genus Pristiophorus; species Pristiophorus japonicus. The sequence continues at coordinate 32,713,748 of NC_091996.1, read as the reverse complement.
GCTGGAGTGGAATTAAACTACAGAACCAGTGGGAAGCTGTGTAACCTACGCCACTTCCAGGCCAGGTCCAAGATCACCCCAACCTCTGCTGTTGAGCTGCAGTATGTGGACGACGCCTGCGTCTGCGCACATTCTGAGGCTGAACGCCAGGATATCGTTGGTGTATTTACTGAGGCATATGAAAGCATAGGCCTTACGCTAAACATCCATAGGACAAAGGTCCTCCACCAGCCTGTCCTCGCCGCACAGCACTACCCCCCAGTCAAGATCCACAGCATGTCCCTCGACACGTGGACCATTTCCCATATCTCGGAAGCCTCTTATCAACAAAAACAAACATTGAAGCGAGGATTCAACACCGCCTCCAGTGCGCCAGTGCAGTCTTTGGCTGCCTAAGGAAAAGTGTTTGAAGACCAGGCCCTCAAAACTTCCACCAAGCTCATGGTCTACAGGACTGTAGTAATACCCGCCCTCCTGTATGGATCAGAGCCATGGATAATTTACAGAAGACACCAAGTCGCTGGAGATATATCACCACCGGTGTCTCCAAGATCCTGCAAATCCCCTGGGAGGACAGGCGCACCAACCTCAATGTCCTCGTCCAGGCTAACATCCCCAGTATTGAAGCACTGACCACACTCGATCAGCTTCGCAGGGCAGGCCACATAGTTCGTTTGGCAGACACGAGACTCCCAAAGCAAGTGCTCTATACGGAGCTCCTTCACGGCAAACGAGTCAAAGGTGGGCAGCGGAAGCGTTACAAGGACACCCTCAAAGCCTCCCTGGTAAAATGAGACATCACCACTGACACCTGGGAATCCCTGGCCAAAGACCACCCTAAGTGGAGAAAGTGCATCCGGGAGGGCATTGAGCACTTCGAGTCTCAATGCCGAGAGGGCGAAGAGGTCCAGCACAGGCAGCGGAAAGAGCGTGCGGCAAACCAGTCCCACCCACCCCTTCCCTCAACTACTATCTGTCCCACCTGTGACAGAGTCTGTGGCTCTCGTATTGGACTTTTCAGCCACCAAAGAACTCACTTCAGGAATGGAAGCAAGTCTTCCTCGATTCCAAGGGTTTGCCAATGATATTGCCCATTCCTAATTGCCCTTAACTGAGTGGCTTGCTGGGCCATTTCAGAGTCAACCACATTGCTGTGTGTCTGGAGTCACACACAGGCCAGACCAGGTAAGGACAACAGATTTCTTTCTCTAAAGGACATTAGTGAACCAGATGGGTTCTTAACGACAATCCAGTAGTTTCATGATCACTATTACAGTGCGGCCCCGACCTGCGAGGAACCTTTTTGGTGTGGAAGCAAGTCATCCTCGATTCAAGGGACCGCCTAAAGAGAAGAGAGATTACCGGTGCTAGATTTTTATTCCAGATTTAATTTCCCAAGCTGTCATGGTGGGATTTGAACTCGCGTCCACCATCCGGATCATTTGCCCAGGCCCCTGAATTACTAGACCAGTAACATAACCACTATCCAGTTCCCTTGATTTTGGAACTATTTATTCTCCTAGCCCTTATAATTATTCTGAAACATAGTGATGTTGAGTTTAATTTGTAGAGATAACTTTTTTTAAATTGCCGTAAAAAACACAAGGCGCCCAGTATGGCCTTTTGTGCAATTGTGTTCTCCATAAACAAATGTGCTTCATGGACAACTTTACAGAATCAGTTAATAAACACCATAGAATGGGGGATTATATTTCTATATTCTTCAAGGTAAAATTGTGCTTTTCTCTACAGGTTTCTAACAGGCCAGAGACCATTGTTGTAACTGACTGCAGAACTTAGTTTTAGAATTTATGTTTTTAAAGTGCCGGCATGAAGGGTAAATGGCTATTATGTGCAACTTACAAGTATCTAATTAGACGGATAACGTAAATCGTCTGATCTGTGGGCTTGGCAATTTGTTTAGGCACGACTTTCCAATTCAGGATTTTGTGATCACGTCTGCCTCATAAGCTGAATTGCATCAGTTACTTACGCAGTTTAGGAATAAGAGTCATTCGTGTGTGTATTAGTTGGTACTTTTGATCTAATTAGAGTGTTGATTTCATACGATTTCCCATTTTAATTTCTAATCAAGCGAGTCATTTACTGGAAAAGATCACTAATATTTCCCCAGATTCTTTCTACATGCGGCAGAAATTTTATTGAGACTTTTGTTAATAACACTGATGTGCTAAATTAGTTTGGCACTGCCATGTTTTAATTGGAATTCTTATTTCAGTTTTGATTTTAGTCTTGATTATTTTTTAATAGTCTCAATAAACATCAAAATTAGACTTGCAAATTACTGGCCCACCTAAAAGTACTTTTAAATTAATGTTTATTGCAAATCTGTCTACTAATTGGAGCACCCAACTTGAAAAGCAAAGTCATGTACATGTTCAAATCAGTAATTAGGTTTGTAATAATGTGTTAATTTAATTAAAATTACCAGTTCCACATTTAGTCATATTAGTCTTAAGTCCTCTGATATTCCGATTGGGAAGTGAAAAGATGACTCATTACTAAAGTTTATGTCAGGAACCAGTACCTAAATCTTCAAGAACGTGCTTAAAAAATAGAGAAATAACATGCTTCTGTTCCAAGCATGAAGAGTTTTGCAGCTGTAGGATTTAAAACGTCTGTTGTTGCATTTTTATTACAAAAAGCACAATTGTGTTTGGCTTTCAAAATGATGGTTTGAACTATTGAAATCACTACTTCAAATATTTTGATCACTTTCTAGCAGTGCGAAAGTTTACAAAAGCACACAAAATATAACTGCCTTTTATAAACCACTTCACAGGTGCATACTTGAAGTTCAGTATGTGTTGATTATATAGTTAAAAATTAACATATTCCTAACAATATGGACATCTTGAGCCAATACCTCAAATGTTTAAAATACATAACACAGGTTGAACCTCCCTTATCTGGAACCATCGGGACTTGGCCTTTTCCGGATGAGGGATGGTCACGTTAAATTGGATGGTACAGGTACTGAATAAGGGGATATTGGGGCTGGCTGGCTTTGGGCTGGGAGTGCGGCAGAGATATCATGGGATTGGGTCCGGTGGATTGCGGGAGTTGGTAGTGAGGAAGGACTTCAATTTGTTCATGTAGGAGTTCAGCGCATGCGCCACTCGGTGGCCGGGAATGGTTCTGGGCGAGGGATAATTCCGGATAAGGGAGGTTCAATCTGTACACTAGTTTATGTACCCCCCGATGTCACTATATTGATGCCTATTGTAACAAAATGACTTGGTATTTGAATCGATTCTTCCATGTATAACAGTGCAGTTGTACTGCAATTATGCTTTTAGATTGGTGCAACTTTTGAGAGTTGTGCAGCCTGGCAATATTGCCATTGCTGCTGTCAGTTTCTGTAATTTCACTTGCATGCTTTCGAGCAGAGTTCTGAGCAAGCAAGGAGAGCACCCCTATTTGAAACCAACATTGCCATTCTATAATATGTCCAAGGAGAATTTTTAAAATATAAATTATAGTGGTGTTCCTTATGACCAATTTGCTTCTCCATTTGAGAACTGTAGCAGCTTTTGAGTGAAAAAAATCTAAATGGACTGGATTACTTGTCCCATTTATTTCAATAACATTGTAAGTGGAGAACTTTAAGTTTTGATCATTTCTATACTTCAATTTGTGATTGACCTGAATGCTATTCACATGTTATGAATAAGGATTTGTTTGGAGGAAATCAGTAGTGATGTATAGCCTTGGTTCCACCAGGACCACTCGGCTTCAGACCTCATTACAGCCTTGGTCCAGACATGGACAAAAGAGCTGAATTCCAGAGGTGAGGTGAGAGTAACAGCCCTTGACATCAAAGCAGCATTTGACCGAGTGTGGCATCAAAGAGTCTCAGTAAAATTAAAGTCAGTGGAAATCAGGAGTCATAAAGAAAGAAAAGAAAGACTTGGATTTATATAGCGCCTTTCACAACCACCGGACGTCTCAAAGCACTTTGCAGCCAATGAAGTACTTTTGGAGTGTAGCCACTGTTGTAATGTAGGAAACATGGCAGCCAATGTGCACACAAGCAAGCTCCCACAAACAGTAATGTGATGATGACCAGATAATCTCTTTTTTTTAATGTTGATTGAGGGATAAATATTAGCCAGGACACCGGGGATAATGCCCCTGCTCCTCTTCGAAATAGTGCATGGGATCTTTTACATCCACTTGAGAGAACAGACGGGACCTCAGTTTAATGTCTCATCCGAAAGATGTCACCTCCGACAGTGCAGTGCTTCCCCAGGCTAGATTTTTTTTTTCCCTACTCCAATCCCTGGAGTGGGACTTGAACACACACAACCTTCTGACTCAGGTGAGTATGCTACCCACTGAGCTACAGCTGACATAGTATACCTAGCACAATGGAAGATGGTTGTGGTTGTTGAAGGTCAATCATCCCAGCCCCAGGACATCACTGAAGGAGTTCCTCAGGGCAGTGTCCTCTGTCCAAGTATCTTCAGCTGCATCATCAATGACCTTCCCTCCATCATAAGGTCAGAAGTGGAGATGTTCGCTGATGATTGCACAGTGTTCAGTGCCATTCGCAACTCCTAAGAAAATGAAGCAGTCCATGCCCGCATGACTAGGATGACATTCAGGCTCGGGCTGATAAGTGGCAAGTAACATTCACGCCACACAAGTGCCAGGCAATGACCATCTCCAACAAGCGAGAGTCTAACCACCTCCCCTTGATATTCAACAGCATTACCATCACCAAATCTCCCACCATCGGCATCCTGGGGGTCACCATTTACCAGAAACTTAACTGGACCTGCCACATAATTACTGTGGCATCAAGAGCAGAGGCTGTTCTGCGGCGTGTCTCACCTTCTGACTCCCCGAAAGCCTTTCCACCATCTACAAGGCACGTCAGAGTGTGATGGATAACTCTCCACTTGCCTGGATGAGTGCAGATCCAACAACACTCCAGAAGCTCAATACCATCCTGGCCAAAGCCGCTTGATTAACACCCTATCCACTACCTTCAACGTTCACTCCTTTTATCACCAGCCCACTGTGGCTGCAGTGTGTACCATCTACAATGTACTGCAGCAGCTCGCTAAGGCTTCAGCAGCAGCACCTCCCAAACCCACAACCTTTACCACTTAGAAGGACAAGGGCAGCAGGCGCATGGGAGCACCATCACCTGCAAGTTCCCCTCCAATTTGCACACCATCCTGACTTGGAAATATATCATCATTCCTTCATCCTTGCTGGGTCAAAATCCTGGAACTCCTTCCCTAACAGCACTGTAGGAGTTCCTTCACCACAAGGTCTGCAACGGTTCAAGAAGGTGGCTCACCACCATCTTCTCGAGGGCAATTGGGGATGGGCAATAAATGTTGGCCTTGCCCACTATGCCCACATCCCAAAATGAATTTTTTAAAAGATAGAACGTATATCCCCCAGTCAGGACCACATAATCCTTTAATAGTGCCTCTGTGGCCTTCCTCAGTTATTTTTCCTTTATCAGTCACATTGATGCTAATCCCATGAGAGAAGCAATCCTTTTTTTGACAGAATAGCACACCAACAGTATTGTAGCTTGATAATTATATTCATTAAATTTAGGATTTAATTACATAGGTTTACATAGTATATATGGCACAGAAACAGGCCATGCGGCCCATCCAGTCCATGCCGGCGTTTATGCTCCACTCAATCCTCCTCCTGTCTTTTCTCATCTAAATCTATCGGCATAACCCTCTATTCCCTTTTGCCTTACATACCTGTCTAGCCTCCCCTTAAATGTATCCATACTATTTGCTTCAACCACTCCCTATGGTAGTGAATTCCACATTCTCACCACTTTGGATAAAGAAGTTTCTTCTGAATTCCCTGTTGGATTTCTTGATTATCTTATATTGATGGCCTCTCATTATGCTCTTTCCCACAAGTGGAATAATTCTGTCTGTATCCAGTCTATCAAATCTTTCACAATTTTATAGGCCTCTATTAGGTCACCCCTCAGCCTTTTTCCAAGAGAGGAGACCCAGCCTGTTCATCCTTTTCTGATACATGTACCATCACATTTCTGGTATCATCCTTGTAAATCTTCTCTGCACCCTCTCCACTGCCTCCTTTTTTATACTATGGCGGCTAGAACTGTACGCAGCACTGTGTGGTCTAACCAAGGTTTGATACAGGTTTAGCATAACTTCCCTACTTTTCAATTCTGTAACTCTAGAAATAAACCCTAGTGCTTGGTTTGCTTTTTATGGCCTGGCTAACCTGTGTCGCAACTTTGTGATTTGTGTATTTGTACACTGAGATCCCTTTGTTCCTCTACCCACCTAGACTTACACGCTCCAAGTAATAAATGACCTCTCTATTCTTCCTACCAAAATGTAATACCTCACATTTATCTGTGTTGAACTTCATTTGCCAATTATATGCCCACTCTGCAAGTTTATTAATGTCCTCCTGTAATTTGTTGCAGTCCTTTTCAGTATTGACTATCTTTCCCCCCCACCCCCCCCCCCTCCTATTTTGTGTCATCTGCAAATTTAGAAATTGTGTTTTTGATTCCAAAGTTGAAGTCGTTAATATAAACTGAACAACAGTGGTCCCAGCAATGATCCTTGTGGAACACCACAACCCACCTTCTGCCACTGTGAATAGCTATCTTTTACCCCTACTCTCTGCTCTCTCTCTTGAAGCCAGCTAACTATCCATTCTGCTACTTGTCCCCTGACTCTGCATTCTTTAACCTTGTTCATCAGTTTATTATTGGGTACCTTATCGAAGGCCTTTTGAAAATCTAGATAAATTACTATTGTCTACTGTTATCTCTTCAAAAAAATTCAATGAGGTTGGTCAAGCAAGACTTTCCCTTTTGAAATCCATGCTGACTATTCATTACTATATTTTTGGTTTCTAGATGTTCTTCTGTTTTCTCCTTTAGAAGGGATTCCATTATTTTTCCTACCACAGATGTTAAGCTGACTGATCTATAATTCCCTGGAAATCTTCTAGCCCCCTTTTTAAATATAGATATTACATTAGCTATCCGCCAGTCCTCTGGCACTACATCTTTTTCTAATGAATTATGAAATGTGTAGTAATGCCACTGCTATCTCTTCCCTAGATTCTTTTTAAATGTGTGGATGCAATCTATCCAGACTGGGATTTAATCCTGAGTTTGATTAGTTTATTTAATATTTTCCCATTTTATTTTATTTTATTTTAAATGCACTAATCTCTGCTAATCTCATCATCCAATGTCACGTCCACCTGTTCTAGCTCCCTGGTAAATAATGAAGCAAAATAATTATTTAATATTGCTACCATCTCTCTTTCATTACCTGTGGTATTGTCCTGTCTATCTCTGGCCCTATTCCCATTCCAACCATCTTTTTTATTGATGTGCATGTTAAATATTTGACTTTTTTTGTTTTATGTTCTTTGATTTAATTTCATAGTTCCTCTTTGCCTTCCTGGTTGTTCTTTTTTGACTTCTCTACTAATCTCTTTGTATTCTCCCTTATCATGCACTCCCCTGCTGCCAATGTAAATGTATGCCTCTTTCCTTACCCTCAATTGTTCTCTTATGGCTTTATTCATCCATGGAGTCTCATTAATGTTTAATTTGTTCTTTCCTTTTAGCGGAATATATTCCTGCACTCTGTTGAACACTGTTTTAAATGTTTCCCATTGCTGTTCTGCATTGTTGTTTGCCAATATTGTTGCCCATCTTATTTTCATAAGTTCTATTCTCAGCCCCTCAATCAGCTTTTCACCAATCTATTGAACTGTTTTTTGCCATACTCGTGCCCTTCTCAAATATCATCTTAAAGCGTATTATATTATGGTCACTATTGCCTAGATGTTCCCCTAATTTTATCTCTTATCTACTCTGGTTCATTTCCCCATTACTAGATACAAGAGCGATTCTTTCCTTGGGCTTTTAACATATTGGTTTAGAAAGGAATCCTGTACACATTGTAGGAACTCCATTCCCTATCTCCTATACCTACCTCTTCTGTTCAGTTAATATTGGGGTAGTTGAAATCCCCTATGATGATTTATTCTATTTTTTACTCTTTTTTTTTTTCCCCTAATCTGCATATTCCTTCCTCCACCTCCCTTCCACTATTAGGTGGTCTGTAGACTACACCTATTAGTGTGATTAATCCTTTATTATCTCTCGCCTTTATCTGTAAAAAAATATTTTTATACCCACTCCATGTTTCAAGGTTTGTATCATCTAGAGTTGTGTCTGTAACTGATAACACCAGGTGTTTCTAATACCCTCCAGTGGACTCTGATTATGTTGTGGAAATTAAAAGTTTCCAAAATATATAATTGGTTTATTTTGTAATGCACCATTCCCTGACCAAGAAGTGGGACACAAGATATACTTCTAGGCTTTCAAAGAGTATTCTTGAACTAGCTGGTTAATCATGTACAGAAGTCCTTTTAGGTTGATTCTGTTTTTTTTTCTCCATTCCCTATTTTATGGGACTGGCAATGACTTGCAGTAATGTCACTTTTGCTCATTCACAATGAAACCTCTGCAAGTATATAGCAAAATGTTTTCTTGTTTCAACAATCTTTTGACTGATTTTCTATCCATCTCTGATCAATACATTACAGGTTGAACCTCCCTTATCCAGAACTTCCTTATCCAGAACTCCCTTATCCAGAACTCCCTTATCCAGAATTCCCTTATCCAGAACCACCCCTCGTCTGGAACCACATCCGGCCACTGGGTAGCGTATGCGCAGAACTCCAATATGAGCAAATTGAAGTCCCTTCCTCACTACCAACTCCCACAATCACTGGCCTGGCCCCATGATCCACTGCCGCCCCGCCCCCCATGATCTCTCTGCTGCGCTCCCAGACCCAAGCCAGCCAGCCCCAATATCCTCTTGCTCAGTACCTGTACTATCCAATTTAACGTGACCAGTCCTCGTCCGGAAAAATCCCTTATCTGGAACAGGCCAGGCCCTGAGGATTCCAGATAAGGGAGGTTCAACCTGTACTTCTATTTGTCACAAAAGTCTGTCATCACAGCAGTCTTGATTGGGGAACCGCCCTAGGCAACAATTCCATCCCCTTCCCTGGTTATTGTCTCGGGCTGAACCAGACAGTTCGCAACCTCACTTGCTGTTTGATTTGATCGAGCTTTCCATCACTAATACCGCCTACTTCTACCTCAGTAATATCACCCATCTCTGCCTCATCCCTGCTGCAGCTGAGACTCTCATCCACAAGAACATAAGAAATAGGAGCAGGAGTAGGCCACACGGCCCCTTGAGCCGTAAGATCATGGCTTTTGGCCCCCGTACTCCTTCATTTTAAAATGTTCATTCTCGTGTTTAAATGGCCTCTCCCTTCCTATCTCTAACCTCCCTTCAGCCCAACAACCCTCAGAGTGCTAATGACTCCTTTGGCTCGGTGTCAATTTTTGTCTGATTACACTCCTCTGAAGCGCCTTGGGACGTTTTTACTAATTAAAGGCAAATTATTGTTGACCTTGTGTTTTGAATCGGTGCCTAAAAATATTTGCCACTTAATTATGGATATGATAACTACTTGTGTTTATATAGCGCTCTTCAATGTAGAAAAATATCGCAAGATGCTTTACAGAGGTGTAAGGAAAATGCATGCTTAGCCAGAGGAGGAGAGATTAGATGGGAACCAACAGATTATAAAATAAATGACTGAATCTGAGAAAAAGTGTGACCCAAGAGTTCTCAATTTTTGTAAATTAGCTTTTTTTTTAAGTATATAAATGTGAAGTGTCACAGGAACTACTTTAGAAATCTTGCTCCTCTTCTGTATGACTTTTTACAACAGTGTAATCTGCGAAATCAGAATTTGACTCATGTTAAAAAAAATGCTATTTTTTAAGGGGTTGAAAGCCTAGAAGACTACATGTAGACTGGGTAGATGGTTGCCTAGATAGTACTTGTTTTTATTTATATCACCAATTCTGCAGACAAAAGCTGCCCAATGTTTGTAGAAGGTATCTTTTTACTTGAATGTAAAAATGATTGCAATGCCTTTTTTAAAAAAAAAAAATGCTTACTATATTTTGAACAATATAGGGAGTCGAGGATTATGGGGAACGGGCAGGAAAGTGGAGTTGAGGCCAAGATCGGATCAGCCATAATCTTATTGAATGGCGGAGCAGGCTCAAGGGGCCAAATGGCTTACTCCTGCTTTTATGTTCTTATGTTCTATTTAAACTCAAACTAAATGCCTTGGCATCATTCAGAATTTGTAAACTCTTCTGGAAAAACTGGATGGTTATTTTGGGGAACATTTTTCCAATTGTAATGTGTCAACTGGTAGCATTGGTATACATAATTCAGGAAGATGCATCATTATTACCATAAATTATCGCTCACTCTACTTCCGACACTAATAGACCCTTTTAATGTTATTGCTTATGCAGATAGTTATTAATTGCTTCACTCATTGTTTTTCTGGATTAGCTTTGTAAAATTAGTTTTAATTTTATTGCTGAAATATTTGCATCAAATCTCAGTTATATTTCATAGCCCCCAAAAATGCATTCCATTTGGATCACTACTCTTTCAACATGCATTAGGCAACTTTTTAAAAGGCATCAGCCATCCACCTGGTCCACATGTTGTCTTACATAGAAACATAGAAAATAGGTGCAGGAGTAGGCCATTCGGCCCTTCTAGCCTGCACCGCCATTCAATGAGTTCATGGCTGAACATTCAACTTCAGTACCCCATTCCTGCTTTCTCGCCATACCCCTTGATCCCCCTAGTAGTAAGGACCTCATCTAACTCCTTTTTGAATATATTTAGTGAATTGGCCTCAACAACTTTCTGTGGTAGAGAATTCCACAGGTTCACCACTCTCTGGGTGAAGAAATTCCTCCGCATCTCGGTCCTAAATGGCTTACCCCTTATCCTTAGACTGTGACCTCTGGTTCTGGACTTCCCCAACATTGGGAACATTCTTCCTGCATCTAACCTGTCTGTCCCCGTCAGAATTTTAAATGTTTCTATGAGGTCCCCTCTCATTCTTCTGAACTCCAGTGAATACAAGCCCAGTTGATCCAGTCTTTCTTGATAGGTCAGTCCCGCCATCCCGGGAATCAGTCTGGTGAACCTTCGCTGCACTCCCTCAATAGCAAGAATGTCCTTCCTCAGGTTAGGAGACCAAAACTGTTCACAATACTCCAGGTGTGGCCTCACCAAGGCCCTGTACAACTGTAGCAACACCTCCCTGCCCCTGTACTCAAATCCCCTTGCTATGAAGGCCAACATGCCATTTGCTTTCTTAACCGCCTGCTGCACCTGCATGCCAACCTTCAATGACTGATGTACCGTGACACCCAGGTCTCTTTGCACCTCCCCTTTTCCTAATCTGTCACCATTCAGATAATAGTCTGTCTCTCTGTTTTTACCACCAAAGTGGATAACCTCACATTTATCCACATTATACTTCATCTGCCATGCATTTGCCCACTCGCCTAACCTATCCAAGTCGCTCTGCAGCCTCACAGCATTCTCCTCGCAGCTCACACTGCCACCCAACTTAGTGTCATCTGCAAATTTGGAGATACTACATTTAATCCCCTCATCTAAATCATTAATGTACAGTGTAAACAGCTGGGGCCCCAGCACAGAACCTTGCGGTACCCCACTAGTCACTGCCTGCCATTCTGAAAAGTACCCATTTACTCCTACTCTTTGCTTCCTGTCTGACAACCAGTTGTCAATCCATGTCAGTACACTACCCCCAATCCCATGTGCTCTAACTTTGCACATCAATCTCTTGTGTGGGACCTTGTCGAACGCCTTCTGAAAGTCCAAATATACCACATCAACTGGTTCTCCCTTATCCACTCTACTGGAAACATCCTCAAAAAATTCCAGAAGATTTGTCAAGCATGATTTCCCTTTCACAAATCCATGCTGACTTGGACCTATCATGTCACCTCTTTCCAAATGCACTGCTATGACATCCTTAATAATTGATTCCATCATTTTACCCACTACCGATGTCAGGCTGACCGGTCTATAATTCCCTGTTTTCTCTCTCCCTCCTTTTTTAAAAAGTGGGGTTACATTGGCTACCCTCCACTCCATAGGAACTGATCCAGAGTCAATGGAATGTTGGAAAATGACTGTCAACGCATCCACTATTTCCAAGGCCACCTCCTTAAGTACTCTGGGATGCAGTCCATCAGGCCCTGGGGATTTATCGGCCTTCAATCCCATCAATTTCCCCAACACAATTTCCCGGCTAATAAGGATTTCCCTCAGTTCCTCCTCCTTACTAGACCCCCCGACCCCTTTTATAACCGGAAGGTTGTTCGTGTCCTCCTTCGTGAATACCGAACCAAAGTACTTGTTCAATTGGTCCGCCATTTCTTTGTTCCCCGTTATGACTTCCCCTGATTCTGACTGCAGGGGACCTACGTTTGTCTTTACTAACCTTTTTCTCTTTACATATCTATAGAAACTTTTGCAATCCGTCTTAATGTTCCCTGCAAGCTTCTTCTCGTACTCCATTTTCCCTGCCCTAATCAAACCCTTTGTCCTCCTCTGCTGAGTTCTAAATTTCTCCCAGTCTTCTGAGCTATACATAGGTTTCTTCTGTTCCCCCCACCCCATATCTCCTATGGGGCTGCCAATCCAGTTGTATGGATCTGTACATGTGGTGTGAAGTATTAAATCTCTGCACTCCTAAAATTCTAGCCTCTTGCACATCCCTGATTTTCACTGCACCAGCATTGCCAGATGTGCCTTCAGTTGCCTCGTTCCTAAGCTCTGGAATTCCCTCCCTAAACCCCCCCTCCTTTAAAGATGCTCCTTAAAACCTACCTCAAAGCCTCCCTGGTGGAGTGCGACATCATCACTGACACCTGGGAGTCCCTGGCCAAAGACTGCCCAAGGTGGAGAAAGTGCATCTGGGAGGGCATTGAGCTCTTCGAATCTCAACGCTGCGAGCGTGAAGAGATCGGGCAGCGGAAGGAGTGTGTGGTAAATCAGTCCCACCTTAGGCAGGGTCTGTGGCTCTCATGTTGGACTGTTCAGCCACCAAAGAACTCGCATTAGGAGTGGAAGCAAGTCTTCCTCGATTTCGAGGGACTGCCTATGATGATAAAACCTACCTACAACGTTCTCCCTAAGGTGTGCGGGCGGGCGGCTGCGCATCGATTGGGAGGTCCTGCGCAGGCCGCTCACAAGCTGTTGCCGCTGGAAAAGATACTATGCAGCAAATTTAAAGGGACTTCGTACAAAAAAAATTGGAGAGAATATTGCCTACCTAATACTACCTCATGTAGCTCAGTGTGTCATTTTGTTTGATAAGCTCCTGGTGAAGCATCTTGGGACATTTTACTAAGTTAAAGCTGCTATGTAAATGCAAGTTGCAGCTAATTTTGTATTTGGATGAGGTGAGAATATAACATTTGGGGAGAAATGTAAGCTTTTCACTGGGCTTATGTGAGGATAAGACAAATGATTCAGAGACAAAAGATGAAAAACAGTGGAGCAGGAAATGAGAACACTAATTGTTGTAGCCTTCAAGTGAGAAACCCTTTGAGATAGAAAAGAGAAATAAGAGTTCAGAATCGAGCCAAGGGAGGGTTCTGAGAGAGCAACACTAAAATGACCTTTAATCTCCAATTAATATTACAACCTGCCACTGGTTTTCTTGTAGACCTATTGGAGGCGGTTGATAAAATAGGGACCCAAGCAATTCAATGTAATTGTGTACTGCTGGAGATTATATTAAAAATAGAATGACTATTTAAGATTCATATTTGACTCTATTTATTACAAATATCTGGTTGGAACATGAGGGGAAGTGTACTTCTGGAGTGAAGTCTTAATTAGCATTAACTTCCGAGTGTCGGAATCAAAGTTTAGGATACTGTTGTTATTGCTAAAGTCGGCCTTATTTTCTTTGACACGAGGCTTGGAAATTGACTTGGAGCCAATTCTATGCACCGTGAATTAGTGTTTGCATCCTAATGCAAAATGTTCCCCTGACACAAGCACACAGAACCAGCTCCACACACTTGGCGAGCAAGGACTGAAGATGCTTTATACCTAGGAGCTGGCCAGATCCAGGACCTGGGTCTGCACTGCTGTTGAAACTTGAGTTCCCCTCCTTTATATTGAAAACCATCAACTGCAATCCCTCTCCACCTTTTTTATCCACAAAGCCTTTATTTAGGAGGATACTAAGAACAAACATAGCTTCTAATCTCTATCCCCAAATATATTCTGGAGCCCATTTACAGCTATTGATTTACAGTGCTCCACTTAGCCGGTCTAATAAATAAGTTATTTCACTGCAATTTTACAGATTTTTGTCAGCTGTGGCTAAAGTTAAAAGACCAATCTGCCTGCTGTCCAAATACAGTTATAAAATAAATTATAATTTTAATGGTTATTTTGGAGATTTTAAAGTTATCAGTTGTATTTCTATTGAAAATGGCCTTATCAGTTACATTTAATTGATAATCTAAGTATAAGGCTTTTTTACCTTCCGTGAGGCTGAAGATGTCACAAACATTTATTTCTGCAACACAGTTTGAGTTTTGCTTTTATTTTCATAAAATCCTATAGTAAATCCATTGCAAAATATGGTGTATTGATGCAGAAAGCAGGAAGAGTAGATAAAATACACCAGGGTACTGAAAGCCAAACATTCTCGCTGCCAATTAAATTTCTCTACAGTGAGGCTAGCCAAACTTTTCGATTAAAAATGCATTATCAAGCTTTGAAATTCATCCTGAAATTCTGCACAATTTAGTTGAACAAATTTGGCAAATATTTTAGGTTACCAAGTTTCAGTAGTGGGTAAAATGATGGAATCAATTATTAAGGATGTCATAGCAGCGCATTTGGAAAGAGGTGACATGATAGATCCAAGTCAGCATGGATTTGTGAAAGGGAAATCATGCTTGACAAATCTTCTGGAATTTTTTGAGGATGTTTCCAGTAGAGTGGACAAGGGAGAACCAGTTGATGTGGTATATTTGGACTTTCAGAAGGCTTTCGACAAGGTCCCACACAAGAGATTAATGTGCAAAGTTAAAGCACATGGGATTGGGGGTAGTGTGCTGACATGGATTGAGAACTGGTTGTCAGACAGGAAGCAAAGAGTAGGAGTAAAAGGGTACTTTTCAGAATGGCAGGCAGTGACTAGTGGGGTACCGCAAGGTTCTGTGCTGGGGCCCCAGCTGTTTACATTGTACATTAATGATTTAGACGAGGGGATTAAATGTAGTATCTCCAAATTTGCAGATGACACTAAGTTGGGTGGCAGTGTGAGCTGCGAGGAGGATGCTATGAGGCTGCAGAGTGACTTGGATAGGTTAGGTGAGTGGGCAAATGCATGGCAGATGAAGTATAATGTGGATAAATGTGAGGTTATCCACTTTGGTGGTAAAAACAGAGAGACAGACTATTATCTGAATGGTGACAGATTAGGAAAAGGGGAGGTGCAACGAGACCTGGGTGTCATGGTACATCAGTCATTGAAGGTTGGCATGCAGGTACAGCAGGCGGTTAAGAAAGCAAATGGCATGTTGGCCTTCATAGCGAGGGGATTTGAGTTCAGGGGCAGGGAGGTATTGCTACAGTTGTACAGGGCCTTGGTGAGGCCACACCTGGAGTATTGTGTACAGTTTTGGTCTCCTAACTTGAGGAAGGACATTCTTGCTATTGAGGCAGTGCAGCGAAGGTTCACCAGACTGATTCCCGGGATGGCGGGACTGACCTATCAAGAAAGACTGGATCAACTGGGCTTGTATTCACTGGAGTTCAGAAGAATGAGAGGGGATCTCATAGAAACGTTTAAAATTCTGAATGGGTTTAGATGCAGGAAGAATGTTCCCAATGTTGGGGAAGTCCAGAACCAGGGGTCACAGTCTAAGGATAAGGGGTAAGCCATTTAGGACCGAGATGAGGAGAAACTTCTTCACCCAGAGAGTGGTGAACCTGTGGAATTCTCTACCACAGAAAGTTGTTGAGGTCAATTCACTAAATATATTCAAAAAGGAGTTAGATGTAGTCCTTACTACTAGGGGGATCAAGGGGTATGGCGAGGAAGCAGGAATGGGGTACTGAGGTTGCATGTTCAGCCATGAACTCATTGAATGGCGGTGCAGGCTCGAAGGTCCGAATGGCCTACTTCTGCACCTATTTTCTATGTTTCTCTGTTTCAACGAGGAGAAAGCCTTAGAGTCATGTGAGTTTGTTAGCAAACCAGACTTAATAAATAAAACTACAATTGTATTCAGTTTCTTTCCAGCATGGTTGTTTAGTTTAACAAGGAAGTCTTTGCAACACTGGGACTTTAGTTCAACCCTTTTGGCTATATTCAGGGGCCCTGCTCCCTGGTGCTTCAGCGGTGATCCTTTCTCCCTCCTACAGTGTCAGCAGCTTAGCCCTCCCCTTTAATGGAAGAGGGCCCTCTCTTCCCTTCAGCAGCCCTCCATGTAGCACTGGAAAATTAGTGTTGGTTAGCGCTCCGGTCCTGCCCACGAGAGGAAGTGGAGCATGAGATTTTGTGTTCCACTGCCTCTTGCCCAATTTAGGTCGCTGGGCCGGACATCTGCGCCTGACCAAGGAAGTCCCGCCTCGCAGCGGTTACCACACCCAACCAGCACTAAGCAATTTTGCTCCGATAATTTCCAGTTAAAATGTGTCAAATTACCAACTTGTATGAAGTGCTTTAATTTGATTACATGAATTGACCTCTGTCATTGGACACGACATTAATTTGTTAGAACGGTTTATTTGAATCATTTGGTCTTGCTTTTGGTGCATTAAAATGAATTCTGTTTGTGTTCCTTATTTTTATGGAATGGTTGGTGTAACAAACCATAGTGTATATACAAATGATTTATTGCTAAAATGTATTTTTACTAAATTGGTTAAAATGCCACTTTGACATGAATAGTGAAATCAATTGGCGGTTCGCCTAATTTTTAAAGTGAGAAGTGTGGAGATATGCTTACGCATTAGAATTGCTGTTTCCTTTGATTCAAATCTTGATTATGGAAATCCATGTTTACTATTTGTTATTAGGATCTGATGGTGTCCACAGCTTATTAATTTAACAAAAAATCTTGGCAATAACCTTAAGCACTGACTAGTGTGTGTGTATTACTTTATAAAAAGCATATATGTTGGAGACTACAGAGCTTGAAAGATTTTGTAAATGCATTCTGCTGTGTTCATCAATAAAAAATTAGCTTACTGAATAAAATCCTACCCATATTATTTTTGGAGTAGATTTGGCTCTGAAATAACATGAGTGTTTGTTGTGATTAAAAATCATCTTGTGATTGTTAGCGTTGAAAAATATTACTGTAAGTCTAATCAACTTCCGATATAGTGGGTTCAGTATGTTGCTTGTGCTGCAGTCCAGCACTGAAATATCTAGCTGTTAGCTGTTGGTGTAAACTCCACACTGCCAGGCAACAGCAACAGTATAAATGAGCTACTTCTGATTATCTTGTCAGTAGATCAAGTAAAATATGCATGAATATTAACTTGGGGGAAGGAGGGGGGAAATATGCACCGATGTTATAAAAATTCAATGTCAAAGCTTCAACACTATTTATTTAAAAATTATTCCCTAAATTCCACATTTCAGATTTAGAATCTTTGTGTTGCTGCAGTATCATTCTGAGGCTTTACATTTTTTTTAACCTTTCCTGATGAGCCAGCCTTTGCCTGTGGAATCATATCCTAGGATTGGCCTGCATTACCTTCAAGAAGCCATTCATGTGTGAGAGCCGAGGTAATATGCCAGCAGTCCAATCAATCATGGCCTCACAACCAAGCCTCATCCTGTTGTGTGATATCTATATTGCATGCACTTTCTAGCACGGCCTCACTGGATTGTGATCAACAGCAAGCAGCTTGTTATTTTTTCGAGTGAATCATTATTTGCAACAACATTTTAGTGTCCTTTTGCGCATGTGCGCGGTTAGCCCCGCCCCTTTTTTGCACATGCGCACCCAATCCCCTTGTGTGCATGCGCGATGTCACCGAGGTCCAGCCAAGCATGTGCGGTATCCCACAACTGCGGCTGCAGCATGGCACACTCCTTGGCTCTGTGGGAGAAGGCCCGTCACTGAAACTGTGGCGAGAACAGAATATCGAATGGGAGACGGTAGGGACGAGGGAGACTGGAGGGGGAGGTGGAGAAACATAGAAAATAGGTGCAGCAGTAGACCATTCAGCCCTTCGAGCCTGCACCACCATTCAATAAGATCATTGCTGATCATTCCCTCGGTACCCCTTTCCTGTTTTCTCTCCATACCCCTTGATCCCTTTAGCCGTAAAGGCCATATCTAACTCCCCCAACGAACTGGCCTCAACAACTCTCTGCAGTAGGGAATTCCACAGGTTAACAACTCTGAGTGAAAAAGTTTCTCCTCATCTCAGTCCTAAATGGCTTACCCCTTATCCTTAGACTGTGTCCCCTGGTTCTGGACTTCCCCAACATCGGGAACATTCTTCCTGCATCTAACCTGTCCAGTCCTGTCAGAATTTTTTGTTTCTATGAGATCCCCTCTCATCCTTCTAAACTCCAGTGAATAAAGGTCCAGTCGATCCAGTCTCTCCTCATATGTCAGTCCAGCCACCCCGGGAATCAGTCTGGTGAACCTTCGTTGCACTCCCTCAATAGCAAGAACATCCTTCAGATTAGGAGACCAAAACTGAATGCACTATTCCAGGTGAGGCCTCACCAAGGCCCTGTACAACTGCAGTAAGACCTCCCTGCTCCTATACTCAAAACCCCTCGCTATGAAGGCCAACATACCATTTACCTTTTTCACCACCTGCTGTACCTGCATGCCAACTTTGTGACTGATGTACCATGACACCCAGGTCTTGTTGCACCTCCCCTTTTCCTAATCTGCCGCCATTCAGATAATCTGCCTTCATGTTTTTGCCCCCAAAGTGGATAACCTCACATTTATCCACATCATACTGCATCTGCCATGCATTTGCCCACTCACCTAACCTGTCCAAGTCACCCTGCCGCCTCTTAGCGTCCTCCTCACAGCTCACATCGCCACCCAGTTTAGTGTCATCTGCAAACTTGGAGATATTACACTAAATTTCTTCATCCAAATCATTAATGTATGTTGTAACTAGCTGGGGACCCAGCACTGAGCCCTGCGGCACCTCACTGGTCACTGCCTGCCATTCTGAAAAGGACCCGTTTATCTTGACTCTCTGCTTCCTGTCTGCCAACCAGTTCTCTATCCACGTCAGTACATTACCCCCGATACCATGTGCTTTGATTTTGCACACCAATCTCTTGTGTGGGACCTTGTCAAAAGCCTTTTGAAAGTCCAAATACACCACATTCACTGGTTCTCCCTTGTTCCCGCTACTAGTTACATCCTCAAAAAATTCCAGAAGATTTGTCAAGCATGATTTCCTCTTCATAAATCCATGTTGACTTAGACTGATCCTGTCACTGCTTTCCAAATGTGCTGTTATTTCATCTTTAATAATTGATTCCAACATTTTCCCCACCACTGATGTCAGGCTAACCGGTCTATAATTACCCGTTTTCTCTCTTTTTAAAAAGTGGTGTTACATTAGCTACCCTCCAGTCCATAGGAACTGATCCAGAGTTGATAGACTGTTGGGAAAATGATCACTATTTCCAGGGCCACTTAGTCTGCATCCCATAGTACTTATCAGGCCCGAGGGGTTTATCGGCTTTCAATCCCATCAATAAAGAGAACAGAGAGCACAGTGAGGATGGTGGAACAACTTGATCCACGTCTTTGATGGGGGAGGTGGGGTGGGTGGGGGTGGGGGTGGGGGGGGGAGGGAGGTTGAAGCGTGTGATCCAGATGGCAAGACTGGAAATCCGGAAGTCCCAACGCTGTCACTATGCACTTCGTACCCAATAAACCCGTTACCAATCTGTGACCCACACACAATGCCCACTCTATGGCGGGGGTGGGGGGGGGGTGGGGGCAGTTGCTGGTGGGGAGGTCAGGAACTTGTTGCGGGGGAGAAGGTCATGAATCCATGGGAAGGAACTTGGGCATGGAGAGAAGGTCAGGAACTTGGGCTGGCGGAGGGGGGGTGGGGGGCAGGGAAGTCAGTCAGTAATTTGGGGTGGGGGTGGTGTAAAGTCCTTACTCCTACAGTATGAAATCACACGAGGCACATTCTGGGGACAAGGTCACTCTGACCGTAACTCTTTATTCACAGGACTCCAAAAGCGTGGGACCTCTCTTTTTATACCTGTGAGATCAGGTAAAGAGTGTCTCCCACAAGTTCACCCCTTGTGGTCAAGGTGTGCATCTAGGTTGAGTGTATACAGTAATACAGTGGTGTTACATTGTGGTTACATTCATGACATAACCTACCACCCCACCCCCCCCCCCCCCGCAAAGTCTTATTGGGATCATAGGTTTAGTCTTTCAGGTGGTCTACGCTCCCTCGTGGACCGCCGCAGTTGGGGCTCTGGTTGTTGGACACTGGCATGAGTGCCTGTCACCTTTGGTGATTCTGGGCTGACCGCAGGGACTGTGCATTCTTCTGATTGCTCTTGTTGCTCGTTCACTGGTGGTGTTGTGAGCTCCATCTCATGGTCTTCTTCAGGTTCCTCCGTGTTGATGCTGAACCTTTTTTTTTTTACTTGGTCCAGATGCTTACGGCATATCTGACCAGTGTTGAGTTTTACCACGATGACCCTATTCCCCTCTTTGTCAATTACAGTGTCCTCAAGCCATTTGGGCCCCATGCCGTGATTGAGGGTGAATGAGATCATTTATTTCTATACATCTCCCTCTCGAATTACGGTCATGGTACTAGTTTTGTGGCTTGCGCTTGCCCTCAACTATATCAGTCAGGACTGGGTGAATGAGGGACAACCGAGTTTTGAGTGTACATTTCATTAGTAGCTCTGCGGGCGGGACCCCCGTGAGCGAGTGCGGGTGCGGTTGGGATCTATAGGCCAGCAGGAGACGCGATATGCGGCATTGTAGGCCGGCTTGAACGGCGCAGTCCTGACATGGTTGATACCATTGCCCGACATAAACTCTCGGAATTCGTAGCTTGTGAAACATGGGCCATTATCGTTAACCAGGATGTCCGGCAAGCCATGGATTGCAAAGATCGCACGTAGGCGTTCCACGGTGGTGGATGACTTGCATGAATTCAGAATGATGCACTCGATCCATTTCGAGTACGCATCTACCACAATAAGAAACATCTTTCCCATGAGCGGGCCCGCGTAGTCAACATGAATGTGTGGCCAGGGCCATGGGCTGAGCAGGGCCTCCCTGGGGGCATTACCCAGCTGGGCACACGTCGTGCACCTGCGAACACTGTTCCAGGTCTGAATCAATTCCAGGCCACCAAACGTGTGACCGGGCAATGGCCTTCATCAGCACAATGCCTGGGTGCTCGCTGTGGAGTTCACTGATGAATGCCTCCCTGCCCTTCTGGGGCATAACTACCCGGCTGCCCCATAGTCGGCAGTCGGCTTGGATGGAGAGCTCATCCATCCGTCTGTGGAATGGTCTGACCTCCTCAGGGCATGCTCCGTGTGCGGATGCCCAATCCCCAGTCAGGATACATTTCTCAATCAGGGATAGGAGGGGATCTCTGTTTGTCCCTCTGAGTGAAAACAGTTCTCTTCATCTCGGTCCTAAATTTCCTACTCAGTGTACTGAGACTGTGATCCCTTGTTCTAGACTTCCTGGCCAGGGGAAACATCCTCCCCACATCCAGTCTGTCCAACCCCATCAGAATTGTATACGTTTCAATGAGATCCCCTCTCATTCTTCTAAACTCTAGTGAATGCAGGCCTAGTCGACTCAATCTCTCCTTGTACAACAGTCCTGCCATCCCAGGAATCAGTCTGGTGAACCTTTGCTGCACTCCCTCAATGGCAAGTATATCCTTTCTTGGGTAAGGAGACCAAAACTGCACGCAATGCTCCAGGTGTGGTCTCACCAAGGACCTGTATAACTGTAGTAAGACATCCTTGCTACTGTACACAAATCCTCTTGCAATGAAGGCCAACATACCATTTACCTTCCTAGCTGCTAGCTGCACTTGCATGTTTGTTTTCAGTGACTGGTGTACAAGGACTCCCAGGTTCCTCTGTACAGCGACACTTCCCAAGCTATCACCATTTAAATAATACTTTGTCTTTGTTGTTCCGACCAAAGTGGATAACTTCACATTTATCCACGTTATACTGCATCTGCCATGTGTTTGCCCACTCACTCAATCTATCTAAATTGCCTTGCAGCATCTTTGCATCCTCCTCACAACTCGCATCTGTGTCGTCAGCAAACTTGGAAATATTACATTTGGTTCCCTCATTCAAATCATTTAATATATATATTATGAATAGCTGGAACCCAAGCACCGATTCCTGTGGTACCCCACTAGTCACTGCCCGCCACCCTGAAAAAGATCTGTTTTTCCTTCTGTTTCCTGTCAGTTAACCAATTTTCAATCCATGCTAATACATTACCCCCAATTCTATGTGCTTTAATTTTGCACACTAACCTTTTATGTGGGACTTTATCAAAGGCCTTCAGAAAATCCAAATACGCTACATCCACTGGTTCTCCCTTATCTATTCTATCAGTTACATCCTCAAAAAAAACTCCAATAGGTTTGTCAAACATGATTTTCTTTTCATAAATCCATGTTGACTTTGTCTAATCCCGTTGATATTATCTAAGTGTGCCGTTATCACATTCTTTATAATAGACTCTTAACATTTACCCCATTACTGATGTCAGGCTAACCGGTCTGTAATTCCCTATTTTCTCTCTCCCTCCTTTTTTTTTAAATAGTGGGGTTACATTTGCCACCCTCCAGTCTGCAGGAACTGACCCATAATCTATCGAATTTTGGAAGATGACAACCAATGCATCCACTATTTCCATGGCTACCTCTTAGCACTCTGGGTTGCAGAGCATCAGGGGATTTATCGGCCTTCAGTCCCATTAGTTTCTCCAGCACTATTTTCTTACTAATAATTTCCTTTAATTCCTCGCTCACTAGACCCTTGGTTCTCTAGCATTTCTGGGAAGTTATTTGTGTCCTCTTCTGTGAAGACAGAACCGACGTATTTATTTAGTTGTTCTGCCATTTCCTTGTTCCCCATTATAAATTCTCTTGTTTCTGTCTGTAAAGGACCTACATTTATCTTCACTAATCTTTTTCTTTTTACGTAGAAACTTTTGCCGTCGTTTTTTTATGTTCCTTGCAAGTTTACTCTCATATTCTATTTTTCCCCTCTTAGACCTTTTTTGCTGAATTCTAAACTGCTCCCAATCCTCGGGCTTGCTACTTTTTCTGGCAACTTTTTATAACTCCTCTTTGAATCTAATAATATCCTTAATTTATTTTGTTAGCCATGGTTGGGCCACTATTCCTTTTGTGTTTTTACACCAGAAAGAAATGTATAACTGCTGCAATTCATGCATTCATTCCTTAAATGTTAACCATTGCCTATCCACTGTCGTGCCTTTTAATGAATCTTCCCAATCTATCATAGCCAATTCATTCCTCATACCTTCGTAGTTTCCTTTGTTTAGATTTAGGACCCTAATTTCGGATTGGACTACTTCACTTTCCATCTTAATAAAGAATTCATTCATGTTATGGTCATACTTCCCTAAAGGACCCCGCACAACAAGACTGTTAATTAACCCCTTCTGGTTACACAATACCCAATGTAGGATAGCCTGTTCACTAGTAGGCTCCTCAACATACTGGTCTAAAAAACCATCTCGTACACACTCCAGGAATTAGTCTACCACAGTATTATTACTAATTTGGTTTGGCCAGTCTATATGTAGATTCAAGTCACACACGATTACTGTAATACCCTTGTCACATGCATCTCTAATTTCCTTTTTGATGCAATCTCCTACACTACCACTACTGTTTGGAGGCCTATAGACAACTCCCACCAATGTTTTCTGTCCCTTGGTGCTCCTTAGCTCCACCCAGACTGATTTTACATCTTGATTTTTTTGAGCCAATATCCTTTCTCACTGTTGCTCTGATTTCATTCTTTACTAACAACGCCACACCACCCCATTTTCCTTTTTGCCTGTCCTTCCTAAATATCGAATATCCTTGGATATTCAGTTCCTAACCCTGGTCACCCTGCAACCATGTCTCCGTAATTGCAACTATATCGTATCCGTTGACATCTATTTGCGCTGTTAATTCGTCTACCTTATTACAGATGCTTCATGCATTCAGATACAATGCTTTTAGATTTGTCTTTTTAACATGATTAGACATCTTAACATTATTTTGTACTATAGCCCTATTTGTCTTATCGCTGTTTTTTCTTACCTGGACCCTATTTGTTAGTGCACTCTTTTGTTTGTATGCTCTGTCCCTTCCTGACATAATCTGGTTATCCTTGCCAAAATCACTTTCCTGCATTGTTTCCTTTTTTTTTTCTCTTGGCAGTCTAGATTTCTCTCCACTGCAACTGTCGTCCCGTTTCTCCCCCCCCCCCCCCCCATTATTTAGTTTAAAGCCCTGTTTACCTCCCTAGTTATTCAGTTTGCTAGAATTCTGGTCCCAGCATAGTTCAGGTATAGTCCATCCCCACGGAACAGCTCTTTCCCAAGTATTGGTGCCAGTGCCCCATGAATCGAAACCCACTTCTCCCACACCAACCTCTGTGCCACGCATTCATCTCCCTGATTCTATTGACCCTTTGCCAATTTGCTCGTGGCTCAGGAAATTATGCAGAGATTATTACCTTTTGTGGTTCTGCTTTTCAATTTAGTCCCTAGCTGTTCAAACTCTTCGGTCAGGAACATGGGCTGGTGAATGATTAGATCAGGAACTTAGGCTGTGAGTGGGGGGATTAGGTCAGGAACTTGGGGTGGGGATGGGGTGGTGGGAGATTAGCTCGTGAACTGGGTGAGGGGGATGGGGCAGGAACTTGTTTGGGGGGTGAGAGAAGGTTCGGGAGCTGTGAGACTGAGTGGAATGGGCAGTCAGTGATTCGAATTAAATTTTCCAAAGTCACTGATCGATTATGAAGGCAGGATGGTTCTAATGACACATTCCAGAGAAACTTCTGGGTGGTCCCATTGGAGGATAAGACACAATCAGAGCTTTTAGGTGTTACAAATAAATGTGTCCTTTTCTCTGTCTTGTCTAAGATATTACAACTGTAGTGTCGCTATCACTGTCCAGTTGAGAACAGCTAATTAACCACCAAGTACAGATCAAACTTGAGGCCGCATACCCCATGTTACAACAGTGACTACACTCCAAAAGTACTTCATTGACTGGAAAGTGCTTTGAAATGTCCGGTGGTAGTGAAAGGCACTATATAAATCTAAGTCTTTCTTTGGCTCAATGGCATACTAAGAGGTGCATTAGGGCTGTTATTTACACACAACAGACCCGCACAATACACTGATATGAGACAACGGCAGAGAGAGGATGAAAAGCGAAAAGCATGAGCAAATGATGATGGAAAGAATTTGAGACATTGACCGTTTGATTACAGATTATTTTATGTATATTTTTTTTTATAGTTACCTGTTAAATAAACTTGAAGTTTAAAAAGAATCAAACTGGTCATCTTAAGAAAAATGAATGCTCTTGTCCTTGAAAGGTGCAATTGTCATTGACCAATTAATTCCTTCCTTGTCTGAGAAAGTTGTATTTCTTAAGTGGGTAGGATCTTGGTAAACCATGACTTATGGAAATTAATACTAATGCACAGTTCTTTATTTAAATTACTAGTTTATCTCCCACATCACTGCTTGCAGGCGTTTTTCTTAAAATAGCACAAGAGTATATGAATAAACCAACATGTTCCATACCTGGTGCAGGTAGGTAAATAAGAAATCGATCTGTACCCCTCGTTACAAGAACAAATGAATGTATGTTTCTCAGTCATTGCGACATCTTATATATAGTTCGAAATAGAATAACTGAGGATCGGAACATACAGAAAATGTAATATTACATACAAGTACAATAGTAATATCTAATTGTAGAAATATAGCCAACTACATATCAATCATATAACGTTTTGTGTGTAATATTAGTGACTCTGTAGCTTTGGTGATTACTTCATACCACATAATTCTAGAAGCCAATCAGATTCAAACACTGATCTTTGGTATCCACAGACAAATGTGATTGGTGGGGCGGGGGGGAGGGTTACAAATTCTTTTTGGAGCAGTGTTAATTCCTTGCTCCACCCTCCATTAACCCGCCATCCCAGGAATTTTATTCCTGACCAATAATACCACGCACATTCTATGGACAAATTTGATTACAGGAAATGGACAGAGTGACGATGGACAAATTATACACTGTCCCTATAACTGTGTTTAACATTCTTTATAAGAGAAAAGGAATAATGTAAAATATTTGAGTCAAAAATTGATCAAAGCATAATAATTCAAAGTTCTAATTTTATTTTCCCAAGACAAAGCCTCATCCATCATCATCATCATAGGCAGTCCCTCAAAGTGAGGATGACTTGCTTCCATGCCAAAAAGGGATGAGTTCACAGGTGTTTCAATGAAGGACCTAATATTCCAGGTCCCGAACTACATCTTGAAGGGTGGAAGATGCCTGTGCGTGGATTTTTTTAATGTGTGGTGACCATTGCACACAACTCAGGCTTGACAGAGCTAGGTCTTGGTCTGATGGCAAGGATTAACCAAGACGACTAGAGACTAACTCTGCTGCACGAATCTAGTATGCACACATATCGCAGTGTGAGCTGGCCGTGCTGCCCCTGGGCCCCCGCCTCAACAGCTCAGCTGTCCAACTGAGTTCATGAGGATTACATACAAGTAATAGGTGCATAATGAATGGTGCCCTGCTTTAGTCCTGTGATGGTTTTCATGGATGCACTTTCGTTGAGTGCAATTGAGTCTATTACATCAACCATATGGAAATTTATTTATGTTGGTTATAAATACATAACCATTATCAAGTTGGAAACTGAGTTCATGATTATTTAACTTCTAATGGTTTTAGAAATACAGTGTGAATATCTGGTAATTGCTGTTCTGTGAGGCTGTCCATTCTTTTGCTTTGACATACAGTTTAAAGTTGCGGGTGTACACACATTGCAATTATACATATAACATTTATCAAATACAATAAATTGCCAAAATAAAAAGTGAAAATGATCTGGAAATATGACTAGATAATTTTGTTTCCTTGAGAGCATGTCTATTTTGATTACAATATCAAAATGGATTTATTGCAGTTTGTTGGTAATAGTTAATCTTTATAGCAGTTGATTGTACTTTTTCAGCAAGGTGGGTCAGGATGCATACAGCACGCTATATTGCTGTATTGCCAATTACGTATATCAAGAAAGCTATTTAGATACTAATATAATGGTTCATTTTATTGCTTTAGCAGAAATAGTGATGTGCATTCTCAAACTAATTTTTTTAGTAAATGGTGTTCGAAATAGCCAAGTTAAGGCTATCTCTGGTCACTTTAATCATCAGGATCGACTGTAAACCAATATGGTTGGGTATATTGTGTTTAATCAGAGTTTAAAATGGCATGGAACACATTAGTTATACAACAAAAACATATGACCGTGACGAGCAGCTGACACCAACACGATCTGACAAACGGCTGGCCAGAACCAGGGGGTCACAGTCTAAGGATAAGGGATAAGCCATTCAGGACTGAGATGAGGAGAGACTTCTTCACTGAGTTGTTAACCTCTGGAATTCTCTACCGCAGAGTGTTGTTGATGCCAGTCCGTTTGATATATTCAAGAGGGAGTTATATATAGCCCTGACAGCTAAAGGGATCAAGGGGTATGGGGAGAAAACAGGGGTACTGAGGTGACTGATCAGCCATGATCTTATTGAATGGTGGTGCAGGCTCGAAGGGCCAAATTACCTACTCCTGCACCTATTTTCTACATTTCTATGAGCAGTTCTTTGGCTTGCAACCTCTTTCTCTTCATCGAGAGCTTCCTTTGGTAAAGCATGGGATAGCTCAAAATGCGTTCGGCCAGACCAACTTCTGTTTCGCTCTCCCCTCACACCATTTGCGCTGGAAAGATCTCTAGGTGTTACTTTTATTCTCTTGGGGGAGGGACTGACATGGGATATTGACCAGACCTTTTGACCTATAGAGGTTTCCCTAAAAACTTCCTGTCCAAATGCTGTATCAAGTTCTGTGTTTCGATTCTGAATCGAGAACCCGCCCTAAAGATGTCACATGATTTTGACCATATGTCTTCTTTTATACTTTCCCAGAGTGGTTTCTTTAAAATTTGTGTCTTATCTCTTTTGTTCCTATCCTGCCTTTGATATCATGTTGCCTCCTTTATGACTTAGCAAATGTTTACGTTAACTCGCTCAACTTCCATCCATTTTAAGTCTTTCTATAACAAATTGTCTTAAAGATACATAAACAAAGTTGAAGTCCAAACTTGAAAACAACAGATTATGATTGTCATAGTGCAGAAAACCATAACATCTCAGCAGGGTACCAATACATTATCATTGCTAGGTATCCAATACTAGTCTGAGGAGACATTTCGTCTTCAGTTCAAAACAACGATTTAAACACAGCGTTCTTCGTATCAGTTTTATACATTTTGAACTCCTGATTTCTAACAATGGTGAGAATATTATAATGACTTGTTCAGTAATACATAAATCAAATGTTGGATAATACCGATACAAGAGTTCAGTAAAATCTGTTCAATGCAAGATGTAGCCTGGATATGTTTTTGGAAGGCAGCAGAAACTCTTCACTATGGTGAAGAGTTTAGAAACCAGTGGCACAAGTTTAGGAATGATTTATTTTCAAATAAGAATAAAAATCTGTCGAAACATTTTGTTTTACAAACAAAGTTGATTTTTGGAATAAATACTGGTGAAGACCATGGAAACCAATATTAGAAATGGTTTTAGTGTTTGGGAGAGATGGGTTGAGTTATGTGACAAAAAGATGGGAAGGTGGGGTTGAGATCAATCAGAAAGGGGCAGGACTACTGTGTTAAATCTTTTTCTGAGCCCAAAAGATTTACCTTCAGTCAAAAAAAACAATTGTCATCCCAGAATGATATTCTGCCAGTTTGATTGATACTATTGGGATTGTCTGGTTACTTTTAAAGTAGCATTGAGAGGAATGATCTTGCAAATTTTTCTGTCAAATATTTTTTCAGTAATGCTTCTATAGAGCACAGTAGAAAAAATAGGATTATCAGCATTGAGTTAATAAGAGATCTGTTAATTGCATTGTCAAAATGTCAAATTCTGTTTGGTTGGTATACAAATTTTGAGCCTTCAAATCCTCTGCTACAGTCAAATTGCCTTCATGGACAGAACCTGTCTTCAAACCATATAGTAGAGGGATTAAGATGACCTAATATCTGGTGGGAACAAAGCTCAGATAGTCTGTTGATGCTGCCTCAACCACTAGATATTGCTAGTTAGCACAGACCCTGAGTAATGTTCTTTTATAAATAAATACAAGCATTCAAGTTATGGTTTCATCTTTCCGGGCCACCTTGGCTACAGCAAGAGGACCACGTCTTTCCCTGTTCATTTTTTAAATAATTTTTCAAGTTGTTAATGCTGATAAATCCTGGTATTCTGATACACAATATCCACAAATTAGAGAGTAGCACATAAAGCAGCGCTTTCTAAAGCTCTAGGCCCACAACATTCTAAAGGGCCAAACCAATGAATAAGAAATACAAGCATCAATGGGGGCTAAGTTGCCTGGGCTTCTGGATGGCCATGGGCTCAGTGGCGGCAGGGGTTGTAGTTTGGAAACTCTTGCAGTCTTTTTTTTTAAGTGGGCACTATCTTCATGTAGTATTTGGCAAATAATTTGTTGCAAGTTTGCAAGCCCAGTACAATTGTGTAAATGACGTCAACGCATTATCACATAACATTGTGCACAGTGCTTCTCTCAGCCAAACAGAAAGAAGTCTAATAGTTTTTCATATCAATGTTGCCCTCTAACCTACCTGAATGAGGGCATACATTACATTGAAAGCATTTGTTCGATGCTTGACTTCCCTGCAAAAAATTTCCATTTGAGTGAGTAGAAATAAAATCTGCTTCTGTAAAATAGTTTTGAAAGGTGCAGCATAATAAATGTAAACGTGATAAATCATATTACTAAATTTTGATCATTAAGGGGCAATTAGCTTGGGCATACATTTATCATAAGTTAAAATAGATCATGTTTCCTCAAATCACGGGTGAAATCCAATTTTCACGTAACTTTGTGTTCTATGATCTGAATCATTATTTTGGTTAGCGCATGTAGAGTCAAGCAGTGAGGTTGAGCATCATTAACAATTGGGAGCTTGTCTGTTGGAAAATGTCACCTTATTTTGCAATGGCAGTTTAGACGCAGGGTCTTAGCCTGCAGTGTGATTGTATGGGGAGACCTCATCACTCCAGTTGTTGCTCCTGTTCGCTTTCTCCCACCCACCAGGGGAAAAAATACTTGCAAATTTTTCTTGTGTGTTTTGGTTGGCCTTATTAGCCATTGGTTGCTAATTTTATCACCTTTTACTGCTGGGATAATATAATTTGCCCAAAAAGGAATAGCCCCTATTGTATTGCCCGTGTGCCTGAGTGCACTTGAGAAATGTGCATTTGAGAAAATTGTTTTGAGTGATTGCTAATTTAATTTAATTTATTCTCGTATGGAATTATTAAATGTGAGACATTAACTAAAGTACCTAAACAGCTGAATAATAAATTAATTGATTTTATCCTTTACATTGCCATATTTACAATAAAGTGTAAATGGATGAAAAAACATCGTGGACGCTTTAACCTTCGCATTCAGTTCTGTAATTGCGTTCATTTACAAGCCAGTGCTAAATTACAATACCTAGGTTATAGTTGTATGCTACAGCTAGACTAGTATTATGTGGCCAACGATGTTGATCTTATTTGAAGCAATGAAATATGAATCGGGTGCATTGTAAATTCTGAAGATGTACGCAAGGATAAGGAGGTGAAAAACTTGGATCTAGTTATGTGTTGGAATTTGTGATCTGTACTGTAGCTCCTCCTCAGCTAGCTGTCTCCCAAAAGGGTCAAAGTGTACTTGGCAACTGCTGCTGTCAAGTGATAGATTGGTAGGGTTCTAATGTATTACATTTTCACGTACGGGAGGTGATGGATAGAGCTCCTCGAGAGGCTACTGCGGTCTTGAACGCGAGAGCAAAGATTCTGTACTGCTGCATTCGCCCTCTGGTGTAGTTACGGACATATTTCCTTTGGCAGAAAATTGTGAGGGAAGGAGGAGTGATGCCTGGAGGGGCCATTTGAATTCTGCGGCAAATTGGGCTGTGATTCTGGAGTAGCATCATATTGCAGTGGCTGTGTTTGATGCCCGGTCTGGACGCTTCTGTGATTTAAAACATCATTAAGGAAAGCAGAGAGACTTTTTTTTTAAATGTTGTGGTTTTCTTTTTTAATCAATCTCTGCCTTTGGCAGATAATGATTGAGTTACTGTGCTGATATTTTGTGAGGGGTAAAATTAGCTTTATTTCCACAAAAGGTTTTTTGTCTTCACTATCATGGTCTTGACTCGTCTAAGCCACATGTGGGGGAGCACTGGAGATTGATGAAGCAGAAAATATATGCATATATTTACTTTCAACAGAAGAAAGACAGGTGTCATGTTCCCCTCTTTTGTCTTCAAGTCTATGGCACAGCCTATTCATGCCGGCATCCGCCTTTATTTCTTAAGAAGCTGAAAGCATGGCAACTGCTGGGAATAGCTTTGTCATCTTATGGCATGTTGAGGGTGGTGACTGCTGGATTTTTCGAAAAATTGCAATGCAGACAATACTGAGCAGAGTCTGTTCGTTCAGATAGTAAATAAGTGAGGCAGAAGACAGACACTGCGATAGCAACCGAGCCAACAATGACATCCGTTTGGACTGTGCAAAACAGAAGTATGAACTCTTCCTTGGAAGGAAACAATACTAGCCGACCATTCTGTCTTTTGGGATTCAGTTACTACGAAACTGTTAACATTTGTCTCCTGGAAGTAATCATCATTGTTTTTCTCACTGTGTTAATCATTTCAGGTAACCTTATTGTTATATTGGTATTTCATTGTGCACCTCTTTTGAATCATCATACTACAAGTTATTTCATTCAGACCATGGCGTACGCTGATCTTTTTGTTGGAATCAGTTGCTTGGTTCCGTCTTTGTCCCTTCTGAACTATCCGACAGGTTCCCACGAATCTTTAACGTGCAAATTTTTTGGATATATTGTGTCCGTTTTGAAAAGCGTCTCGATGACTTCTCTGGCCTGCATCAGTGTCGATCGATACATTGCAATTACCAAACCGCTATCTTACAATCGGCTGGTCACACCATGGAGGTTGCGAGTTTGCATTATAATAATCTGGCTGTATTCCTGCATTGTATTCCTTCCTTCTTTTTTTGGCTGGGGGAAGCCAGGCTATCATGGGGACATATTTGAATGGTGTGCAAATTCCTGGGAAACAAACGTTTACTTTGCAGGATTTATCGTGGTTTTACTGTATGCCCCGGCCGCTTTTGTAGTCTGTTTTACCTATTTCAACATATTCAGAATATGCCAGCAGCACACTAAGGAAATCAGTGAAAGACGTGCTCGGTTTAATACACCAGAAGGGGCATCAACAGAAAATCCACCCAGTTCCGAGAAACGTTATGCTATGGTTCTGTTTCGAATCACCAGTGTGTTTTACATCCTTTGGCTTCCGTATATCATTTACTTCCTCCTTGAAAGCTCTCACATTTATGATAGTCCAGAGGTATCTTTTCTGACCACCTGGCTTGCCATTAGCAATAGCTTCTGTAACTGTGTTATTTACAGCCTCTCCAACAGTGTCTTTCGGAAGGGCCTGAAACGCCTCTCAGGTGCTGTCTGTGCTTCGTGTATCTGGTATGTGGAAAGCAAAAACCCTTCACTACCTGGAAGTAAAAGATCTTCCAATGGCTGCAATGCTTGAAAAGTATAAGACATGACATTCTGTGGCCTGCTCATTCCATCACTTCAGCCCCAGTGTGATTTGGATTTATTGACGTGGGCTCAAGTTTTGTTGAAGAATAATGTAGCATTGAATAGTCCTCGAGGGCAATTTATGGGTTAATATTGCAACCCAATATATAGCCTTTTTACAAGACATGGTTATTTTTTTTAAATTAAACAGTTTTTTGATCCTGTGGTTAAAGAGCAATTCCCTGCTTTGTTTTCAGTGATTTATTTATGATTCCTCTGGGGAATTGAGCTATTTATGGGCCAAATGTTTTAATTTCTTATTGCACTGTACAGGGAATTTTAGAAGATACTTGTTACCATTGGCAATAGAATTATTGTACATTCTGATTTGTAATTAACTGTGAATGCAGCAACCATGTAAAACCACAAATAAACATCTTAACCCTAGAAAGGCTGACCCATTTTAACATAGTCCACTGAAGGACAATTTTGTATTCTGCAGTCTCCTAAAAGGTGCACATGACATGCCCTGTTAAACGTGGGTTGCACAAACCAATAATTAAATAATACTGTGCCAAAGTACTAAGGAACTAAAATGTATGGTGAGCCATACCTTTTCAGTTTCCCATTTGATAATTCCATTAATTAATTGGTATATGTCATAAAATGGGTCAAGGCTTAAGCTGTTTATTTAAAGAGTTTGACTGCTCTGTTTATGCTAGATGAGATGTGTATAGCAATGGATTAGGTTTTCCAAGTCATGAACTTTTGAGAGAAATGACTTCAGGCTATATTCAATTGTTTTTCCATATGGGAAACTTTGACTTTGATCTGAAGAAAAGAAAAAGTTCCCAGCGCCTTGTTTTTCCAGAGTTTCCGGTCGAAATGGAAACAGTAGTTCAGACGTAAAAGCCAGTTAGAAAATTAAATGTTTGAAATGGAAAAGAAAAATTTAATATTTTTTTAAATAGAATTGTTTCTTGGCATAAATAATGGATTAATCATGTTGAAAATAATTATGCAATTAAAAGTGTAGGTCAGCCTAATACACTGCAACTGAATTGTTAGTGAAGCTTTAGACTGGCATTACAATAAATGGTAAATAGACTACAAAAAAGTTGTAAGCATATTGGTAGGGAACTCGTGTGCTGTATAATGGGAAGATGGAAGCATTATTTTATTTATATCGCGCAAAAAATAATTTCATGACCTACAGAGAATTCCCCTCGTACCAGTATTTTTCAAAATAATTTGCACTTTGGATCCTGTGCCCAATTGTAGCTTGTACATTTAATGTAGTAATTGCCATAATGAAATAGCTGCTGCTTCAGTGAAAATTGCCATCAGCCTTGCCTGCACCACTGAGCTTTGTGAAATGGTTGCCATGTCTTCTTCAAAATGGCTGTATTCCCAGTCTGCTCAAATCAGAATTGTAAGTAAAATTTTAATGTTTCTGACAATCAGCTTGCTACTCTGGTTTGTACTATAATGTTTATTGACACTACTGTGCTTTTTGGACCTATCTATTTATCAACCCAGTATGCAGAAAAGAAAATTTAAGCAATCGAGCAGAATCAAGTAAAGTGGACCAGTATAAAAATTGATGCTTCTAAAGCGTGGATGTTTAATAAAAGTCAAACATCTGCATTATTGCTTCCTAGTGTTTTTTACTTGCTTTGAAATGGAGTATATGATTATCTGTGGCTCTTATTTGTAAAAAAATATATAAGCACAAGGCACTACAAAATTTCCACAAACTTTGTTCATCCTAGCTATTTAATTTCTCTGCACCATTCAGAAAATTATAGTATTAGTCTGTCTCAAGTTGCCCTGGATGCTTTCTCATTTACAAAGGACAACATTGGTGTGTGTGGTTTTTTTTCTTCTCCTTTTGGCATTGGTGGTGATTAATATTTCACTGGTCCTATGTATTTAGTATGATTGTGCAGGTGCAAAGGTTAGTCTTGTGTTAATAAAATATATTTTATGGAAAATGCATTAGTGGTTCTTAAACTGTGGGGCTATATAGGTGCGGAGCAGTGAAGTGTGGACAGGGGGAAGCAAGAGAAGACTTGGGGGGGGGGGGGGGGGGGGGGGCTCGAAATTACTTCGGAAGATAATATCAGACAATATTTGAATATGTAATTTCTGTGTCCGCTAATTTAACGGAAGTGTTAACCCATTTATTTGTAATCTATAGTGATCACATGATTGAATAATTAACTTAAGATCAAACTTTAAATGTAGATGGTTACTTTTGGATTTTAAAAGCACCCATTTATCAAAAAAAAATCTTTTTTTTAAAAAGTGAGATTATTTTGAAGGGAAACTGGGTTAATGGGCAGAGATTATGCCAATTAATCAGTTAAATATAAATGGTGTTGGGGAACATGAGGACACAGGAGTATGTAGAGAGGAGAGAGCTGAAGGAAAGAAAGCCGAACTGACCAGCACTGCAGACACAATGCTCAAAATCTAAATCTTGGGCAGAGTCAAGGTAGGTGAATGAGGAAACTTTAAGTTGAGGCTCGGAGCTGCCAATAGCAAGATGGTAACTTATTAACGAGTGCGTTACTGCAGGTTGGAATTTTCACACACAACTAAATTCACAATTAATGTTACTACTTAACCTAATTATTTTCAAGTGTTGATAGTAAGCTTCCTGGATACCAGTCGACCGCAACCCCATTCTCTCAGCTGATGAGCTGCAGAAATACAGCGGATAGAGACACTAATCATCATGGAAATTGCAACACAGGAAACCATTCAACAGATTACGCCAGTGCTGGTGCGAGCTCTTCAAATGGAGCTGTCTGTTCTAATCCTATTTTCCTGTACACTTTAATATTATTCCTTTTCAAATACATTCCTGTTTAAATTATATTGTATCTGCCTCAGTAGCCACATGTAATGTTCTAAAAACTGTAATATATAGGGCCCAAGTTTCCACATGATTTGCGCCTGATTTTTAGGAGCAACTGGTGGAGAACGGACTATCTTAGAAATCGCAATTCTCCACATTTTCTTTTTCTGCAGTTCTAGTGAGGTAGAACAGTTCTACTTTGGAACAGAATTTTTTCTTCAAAAGGGGGCGTGTCCGGCCACTGACGCCTGATTTCAAAGTTTCCACAGTGAAAACGTACTCCAAACTAAAATAGAATGGAGCAAGTGAAGATTTTTGTAGAACTGAAAAAACCTGTTCTACACATTAAAAAATCAGGTGCAGGTTACAAATTAGATGTCCAGAACGAGGAGGGTGGGGGGAAGGGAAGTCATTAAATTCTACAATCAATCCTTATTTATACTTCTACAAATATTATACAAATAAATCCAACCTGAATAAACATTTATAAGCAAAGAAAAGATTAAATAAACCATTTTCCTACCTGTGTGAAAGTGCTTCAGCCATCGTTCGTTCCCGTGGGGGGTGGGGAAGGAAACTGCCATTTGTTGCCGCGGAGGGGAGGGAGGGGAAGGAGACGGCGGTTTGTTGCCGCCGCGGAGGGGAGGGAGGGGGAGGAAACCGCCGTTTGTTGCCGGGGAGGGAGGGGGAGGAAACCGCCGTTTGTTGCTGTGGAGGGTGGGGAGGGGAAGGAGATAGAGAAGGGTAGCCTCAGTGCTGATGTGCTGATGGCAATGTGCTTTTATTAAAAAAATGTTAAAAAATTAAACAGCTACAAAGAACTATAAAAATGGCCGAGTGCCAATGTTTCCTTCACACTGCGCGTGCGCGAACGCTCCAACGCGCATGCGCAGCGTTGCCGGCAGGAAAAAAACTAATTTAAATAGTACCCGCCCCCTCCCACTTACAAAATCGGCACGAGTGTAGGCTCCGCCCCCTGGGCGCCGCGCCAAACAGACAAGGAGCAGCAAAGCGCTCGAGAATAGCGCGTTTTTTTTCTGGCGCCGTTTTAAGCGCGAAAAACGGGCGCCCAGCTCGGAGGGACGCCCGTTTTTTATCCTGTGGAAACTTGGGCCCATAATTTTAACTTCTCCCTTCATTATCCCAGTGGTAATCCTGAGTCTAAGCCTCCTTACTGATGCACCAGCTAGTGGAAACAATCTTTCACAATTTGCCTTCTCAAAATCTTTCATAATTTTGAAACCCAAAAGGTTTCCCTGTATTGCAATAGAAATAGATCTTGGTTGAAATTGCCTTGTCTGCTTCCATGTTTACTGAAGTAGATTGATTTTACTCAGTACCAAAAATGTGTAATTTTGCACAGCTGATGAACTTATGAAATATTAAATTCTTTTTTCTCTGATCCATTTAAACCCCAGTGCTCAAACTACTACATAAAATAATGTTTTGCTGGGTGTGCCCTGTGGAAGAGTTCTGATTGGAATAGAATTTCCTTAATTGGTACAAGCATTTTTATTTACCACAGTACCACTTTATTTTCGTCATTAGGGGACTCTTGTGTAATAACCTCCTTATCCATAGAACTTTAAGAATGTTGCAGAAATTATCACAAAATTGAACACAATCACTGGTGTTGCATGGATATTACTTTGATGCCTGAGATAAAAATATTTTATAGCAAGTAACTTTAATGAAAAATAGTAATTAGTGTCTTTTATTTAAAAAGCAGGAATAACTGACCCAGGTATTTCCATGATTTGCTGTGCTGATTGTCAATTTATTTAAATCCATGGTTAACAACTTTGGTATTCCATCAAAATAGAGTACTTTCTCTCCCACTCTCACTCTGTGTGACACACTAACATTCTCTAACTCACACTTTCAACAAGAGCTGAAATTCCCCAGCTTCAAGGTCAAGGTGAAATTTCCAACTCGTGACTGAATAAAAATTGATGCCCATGCCCTAAACAAAAGTGCAGGCCTGGACAGGAGGAGGCTTCTTGCAGACATTTCTAACACTAATTAACCAATTTTATGGGTTAGCTTCTTGTACCTTTTCCCCCCAAGATTTCTGTGTTTATTAGAAGTAATATTTTAAGCTGCATAAAGCAAAATGGCAGCAGATAGCAGTTTGCAGAGTTGAATAATTTGGTTTATTTTGTGGTAGTTGCTTGGTTTGGAAAATAAATGATTTGGGTGATTTTGCTGTATTTTTATCACTGACTTTTAAAGTACAGTATAGGTAATACTATTACAGTATAGGTAATATAGTGCAACTAATAACAGTTGAAATCGGCTAGAAATATTTATGCTGTTGCCGTGTCAGAATACTATATTTTGCACAAGATAGTGGGGTGGTATGATGTATTGTAAATATCAGTGTTTTCTTTAACTGATGAGCACAATATTGTGGCAAATATTAATGTTGAATTCCATTTTGACTTGCAGGAGTTCCCATACATTACAAAATAAAACTAGCCGTCTATTAAAATGTCCCCTCCAACCCAATTGCAATACTCCAATGTATGCTGAATGTTTTGGCTTGTAATAAATACTGAGTTTGGTAGAATAAACCTACTATTTAGTTTTTGACCTGAAATTATCATTAATGGATGGGGATTTTCATATATTTCCCAAACATACAAGTAAAAACATTGAGTAAAACGGTACTTAACTGAACAAAAGCACTTACTACTTTCTGGAGAAGAGATTTTCTACAGAATCGGGAAAATACAAAATTTTTATTGACCAAGTGTTTAAGTTAACATTGTATGGGCACTTTTAAATGAAGGTTGAGAAGCACATCCCTGCAGCACAAGAAAAATAAATGTTTTTTTTTTATATGACCGTAGCTGAACTGGAAGAGAGGAAGTGGCAATTTTATTAGTCGGGGCTCCAGTGATTTTTACGATAATGAATCATGGGAAGACTGTTAAATATCTCTTGGATTTCTACAAAAATACTGAGAGGAATTGGCTACTGATACTCAGAAAATATATTTTAATTTCTGGTCATGTAAAAGTGAATATTTAAAATCTGGCCGAAGTATTTATTTCGTAAAAACCTGTGGTTACTTAGATGATAAATAGCCAGCAAAATAGTTTGATTTAAGTGCAGCCTTCTATTTGCAAGCCTTTTCAGACAATGCAAAATCTAGGTGCAGGAAACTTAAACAGGCCAAAAGTAAAACCTTCTGAATTGAAGATACTGCAGAAATTACCTGTGTGCGACACTTTTTTTCAGGTCACACGCAATTGTCCTAGAAGGGGCCTAGTGATTGCATCAAAAAGCTGTCATTTCTTTACCTGCTTTTCTTGAATTTATACAACAGTAGCTAACAGTACCATTAGTGAAACCAAAGTTAATTGTAGGTGAAATAGCACCCAGGGATTTTTATTATACAATTACTTTGTTAAAATGATGTAAGTGCAGGCAATTTGTACAATTGTTCCATGTTCAGTTCACATAATGAACAATGGTCCGTAATTTGCTGTCAGCGGCGAAGAAAGCTGCCCACAGAGATCTCGCAACCTCTGGCGAGAAGTTTGCATTTCTTGACATGTAATGAAAAGCAGCTTTTATCTGTACTTTTTAATAATAAAGTAAAATACAGATTGTGACTTTCATATAGGGATAAGGTAGAAGCTGAAATAACGAACAAACTTTGAGTTATTTTAAATTTAAAATGTTTTAAAATTTTATCATCATGGAGTAATTTGACACTCCACAAATATAAAAATTATATTACGCTGATTGCCAGCAATGGGAGTGGGTCCACAGCACAGCCTGTGTCGGAGCAGTGAATGACCTCAGCTTCAGGGTTTCTGCGTTTCCTGAAGTTGTGGTCAATTTCACTCAATTCAGGAGTGAAAGCAAGTCTTCCTTGATTCTGAGGGACTGCCTATGATGATGATGGTCAGCTTCAGAGTGGTAATGATGGAGAACAAATGCCATTGTAATGTGATGCAATAGTAATCACTTACAATTCACAGACATGTTGGTTCAGAAAAATAAAGCAGTATGCAAGGTTACTTGAAATGTTTATTATGCCTTCTACAAATGTTTTTAAGAACTCTTAAACCAAAATTTAATTTGGTAAGTAATTACAGATAAAGCCACTGAGTATTTTTAATTAATTTCTGAAACAAATGACTCAAAAATGGCACAACAGTTGTGTGGCTAAGATTTGATGGTGCAAAAAGTGGAACTTATCCCATGAGGGTTAATGTTATTCAGATAGTTTGTTCACTGATCCATTTTGTATCCTAAAGGGTTGTACATTTGATCATTCTATTTTTTTAATAGTGCTTTGAAGCACTTAACCAATTAAGAGATTCAGTCATTTTATGAATGTTGTTGGCATGCTTCATTTACTACATCATTGCTAGTTAATTTATATACAGGTACTTGCAGTTAATAGACATAGACACTGACACTGACACTGACGCTGCAGTTGCACTGCAGATACTAATAGTACCTACTTTGTGAGCACTGGTCTGCAAATTGGCGTCCCACGCTCGTGACATTTTTAGTGCTAAAAGAGAGATGATTGGAAAGTCAGCACTTTTCTAACACAAACTTGAAAGTAGTCAGGAAACCACATATACTTTCTATACTTTACAATTAAAGTTTAAACGGTTGATTTTTCTACTAGTGATGGTCTTGCACCAATTCTGAAAAGTTATTTGACCATGAATTGACCTAACAGACTACGGTTAAGCTACTAATTCTATAATAATACAGTGCAGAAATCTGAATCTGCAATCTCTGCAGTATAGTTGATACTTGGGTGTAAGGGTAATGGTACAACATCTGTCGTAGATTGTGACTTTGGATGTCGTTCATATCATTTATTCTTGATAAATGTATCACAGAAAAGGGGTTTTTAGAATTTTTCTATATTAAGTACATATGGTTTAAGTACATTGAAAGTAGTCAGGAAACCACATATACTTTTTATACTTTACAATTAAAGTTTAAAAGGTTGATTTTTCTACTAGTGATGGTCTTGCACCAATTCTGAAACCATGGTATTACCTGCAACAGTGTACAATACCAGTGTCCTCAACAATTTTTCACTGCTGTCTTGAATATATTAAATTGCTTGTTTATATTATGATAGTACTGTTTTTGGTGCCTTTTGTGAATAATCTGGAATATTGAGTTTTTTTCTCATTTTAATTTTCTGGACAAGTTCATTCTTTTTGGAACTGATGTGCTATGATCATTCATTCATACAACCGATCATAAAGCACATTAGCACAAGACTTTTTAACGTGGCATGAAGGCACATTTTCATCATGTGATCTAAAGCATTTATAATGATTAAAGAGGGAGGGCTTACTTATATATAGAGTCTTATTCAAACTTTTTTTTTTCCCCAATCAAATTGCAATTTCTTTTGCAGCCAACATTTGATGAATATAGTGTAGCTGATACAATAGGTATTGTGTATTAATAGGTTCATCTAAATGGCTGGTTAATGGGACCCAAGTTCTTTTGGGTCACACTTTCTACAAATATTTCATTAACAATAGTAGCCATTGCATGCCAGATGCTCATTCTCAACATAACCTCGCAATTAGATGTCTGAATTTGTATATTCTAGACAACTTGAAGGTGATTACAAAACAGTTCCATTGTCTGATGTGTAATTTATTCCCTATTTCCTATTCTTGCATAGCTTGTTTCAAAATTACAATGTTGTAGAACTAATTCCTATTAACTTGTCCTTTGGTCATGTCTTAAATGACTTATGAGTTTGAGTGCTGACAGTGCTGCAACTAGACAAATGCTGGCATCACAGAGAGCTTGGGGCTACCACCAAACTTTTGCCATTTCTTTCATACTTGCATTTTGTAAAGTACCACAGAACAGTAATGCTTAAAAGGAATTTGATTGTGAAAGGGCTAAATGCCTCAAGGGGCTGTCACTCAACATTTGTGGAACTGCACATAAATTTACTTTTGGCCTTTTTAGAT
Source organism: Pristiophorus japonicus (assembly GCF_044704955.1). NCBI lineage: Eukaryota > Metazoa > Chordata > Chondrichthyes > Pristiophoridae > Pristiophorus > Pristiophorus japonicus. The sequence continues at coordinate 32,671,890 of NC_091996.1, read as the reverse complement.
TTTACAACGACTTTCCCTTGTAGGTTATTGCGGGGCTTTTTGTGTGTTTGCTTATGTAGACTGGATAATTCAAAAACATTGCTAGCCTGAGGTTTATAAATTATCTTTTTGAGCATGATGCTTAAGGTAGTGCATAAACCTGTCCACCTTAATCAGTTTGGTGAATACCAAATAAGTGTTTATAAATAACATAGAAACATGTATCATTGTGATTTTTAGATACTGTTGTGTCTCAGTGTATAAATGTAAAGCGCTATTTTATACACTCTTGGACCAACATAATGGGGCCAGGTTTCGAGCCGCTTCCCGCCCCCGGACCCGACACCCGCTCTCCCTCGCGCGACAGGACCGGACCCGACACCCGCTCCCCTCCCCGGACTGGATCCGACCTGACCTCCCTCGCCCTCCCGCCCTCCCTCCCCCCGACCCGAAGCGAACCGACCTCCCTCCCACCACCCCACTGACCCGACCCAACGCCACCTACCTGTAAATCTGGTGCTGGGGACGGGCCCTGCCCGTTCAGTCTCCCTCCCCCTTCTCCTTCCCACTCCCCCCAATCTCCTTCTCCCCCCCCCCCCCCCCACCCCCCAATCTCCTTCTCCCCCCCCCCACCCCCCAATCTCCTTCTCCCCCCCCCCCCACCCCCCAATCTCCTTCTCCCCCCCCCCCACCCCCCAATCTCCTTCTCCCCCCCCCCCCCCACCCCCCAATCTCCTTCTCCCCCCCCACCCCCCAATCTCCTTCTCCCCCCCCCACCCCCCAATCTCCTTCTCCCCCCCCCACCCCCCAATCTCCTTCTTCCCCCCCCCCACCCCCCAATCTCCTTCTCCCCCCCCACCCCCCAATCTCCTTCTCCCCCCCCCACCCCCCAATCTCCTTCTCCCCCCCCCACCCCCCAATCTCCTTCTCCCCCCCCCACCCCCAATCTCCTTCTCCCCCCCCCACCCCCCAATCTCCTTCTCCCCCCCCACCCCCCAATCTCCTTCTCCCCCCCCACCCCCCAATCTCCTTCTCCCCCCCCCACCCCCCAATCTCCTTCTCCCCCCCCACCCCCCAATCTCCTTCTCCCCCCCCACCCCCCAATCTCCTTCTCCCCCCCCCACCCCCCAATCTCCTTCTCCCCTCCCCACCCCCCAATCTCCTTCTCCCCCCCC
>NC_091996.1:31235105-31341377 GCF_044704955.1 Pristiophorus japonicus | reverse complement strand
GGGGGCGGAAAGGAGATTGGGGGGCGGAAAGGAGATTGGGGGGGGGGAAGGAGATTGGGGGGGGGGAGAAGGAGATTGGGGGGGGGGGAAGGAGATTGGGGGGGGGGGAAGGAGATTGGGGGGGGGGGAAGGAGATTGGGGGGGGGGGGGAAGGAGATTGGGGGGGGGGAAGGAGATTGGGGGGGAGGAGGAGATTGGGGGGGAGGAGATTGGGGGGGAGGAGGAGATTGGGGGGTGGGGGGGGGTAAGGAGATTGGGGGGGTAAGGAGATTGGGGGGGGGGAAGGAGATTGGGGGGGGAAGGAGATTGGGGGGGGGAAGGAGATTGGGGGGGGGAAGGAGATTGGGGGGGGGGAAGGAGATTGGGGGGGGGGAAGGAGATTGGGGGGGGGGAAGGAGATTGGGGGGGGGGGAGGAGATTGGGGGGGGGAATGAGATTGGGGGGGGGAAGGAGATTGGGGGGGAAGGAGATTGGGGGGGGGAAGGAGATTGGGGGGGGGAAGGAGATTGGGGGGAGAAGGAGATTGGGGGGGGAGGAGATTGGGGGGGGGAAGGAGATTGGGGGGGGAAGGAGATTGGGGGGGGAAGGAGATTGGGGGGGGGGAAGGAGATTGGGGGGGGGAAGGAGATTGGGGGGGGGGAAGGAGATTGGGGGGGGGGGGAAGGAGATTGGGGGGGGGAAGGAGATTGGGGGGGGGAAGGAGATTGGGGGGGGGAAGGAGATTGGGGGGGGGAAGGAGATTGGGGGGGGGGAAGGAGATTGGGGGGGGGGGAAGGAGATTGGGGGGGGGAAGGAGATTGGGGGGGGGGAAGGAGATTGGGGGGGGGGGGGAAGGAGATTGGGGGGGGGAAGGAGATTGGGGGGGGGGAAGGAGATTGGGGGGGGGGGAAGGAGATTGGGGGGGGGGGAAGGAGATTGGGGGGGGGGGAAGGAGATTGGGGGGGGGAAGGAGATTGGGGGGGGGGAAGGAGATTGGGGGGGGGAAGGAGATTGGGGGGGGGGGAAGGAGATTGGGGGGGGGGAAGGAGATTGGGGGGGGGGAAGGAGATTGGGGGGGGGAAGGAGATTGGGGGGGGAAGGAGATTGGGGGGGGAAGGAGATTGGGGGGGGGGAAGGAGATTGGGGGGGAGGAGGAGATTGGGGGGTGCTTGTTGCTTTCCAAGGTGATTGGGGGGTGGGGTGGGGGGGGGGGAAGGAGAAGGGGGAGGGAGGCTGAACGGGCCGGGCCCGAGACTTTGGGCAGGGCCCGTCCCCAGCACCAGATTTACAGGTAGGTGGCGTTGGGGCGGGTCGGGGGAGGTCGGTTCGGTTCGGGCCGGGGGGAGGGAGAGGGAGGTCAGGTCGGGGGGAGGGAGATCAGGTCGGATCCAGTCTGGAGGCGGGGGGGAGCGGGTGTCGGGTCCGGTCTGGGGGCAGGGGGGGGCAGCGGGTGTCGGGTCCGGTCCGGGGGCGGGAAGCGGGAGTCGAGTCGGGTCGGGAGGAAGCAGGAGCTGGCCGTGGGAGGAGCCTTATTCATGCAGCCCCAGTGAGGCCATTCGGCTAGGGCTAGGGGCTGCGTGCTTCGGGCCCCTCCCACACAGTTTCAGGCGCTTGGAGCCTACTGCACTTGCGTGCCCACTGTAGCGCGCCTGTGCAGAGGTCCCGGCACTGTTTGCTGCGCAGGGACCTGGCTCCGCCCCCTACAGCTCCTGCTGCGCTGCGCCGAAAGCCAGAGGACCTGCAGGAAGGTGGAGAATACGGAGGTTTTTTTTAAGATGCACTTTGTGGCGCGAAAAACGGGCATCCAGGTCGGGACTGCGCCGTTCTAGGCGCGGCTCGAAACTTGGGCCCTTAATGTGTAACACACACAACTTATAATTATTTACATAATGTACATACGCACACTCTGATTAAAAAGCTTATTTAGATAAATACAGTAAATGGCCCCATGTATGGCAGGTGTCATTTAGGTGTTACGCACTTGACATTAGGAGTACATGTTAAAGGTTAAATATTTGAACAGACCTGGGCTAAGAATCAATTACTCATTAAAAGCATTGTGCATAGTGTGAGATGGCTATAAGTGCACCAAGTAGGATTTTAAGTTGTATTGCTAGGACCATCAAGTACAAAACTAAGAGGACTATGCTTATGCAATATAGAGCTCTTACAAATTCACACTTTGAGTATCATGTCAAGTTTTGGTCCCTGTAAGGCCCATGAGTTTGTATTTTTCACTTTGGAGAAACACCAGTTTAGAAGCGATGTGATTGAGATTTTTTAAATAATGAAAGGATTCAATATACTCTGCTTAGAAATGGATAGGGAGGGTCTGATTGGAAGTCATATTCATAAATCTATTTGTTTTGTTAAAAAAATATATTCACTGTGGATTTGATGGTGGCAGTTTTATTCTATTTTTATTTTGTTTATTATTTTGCTAGTACCAAGTGTCACGTCAGATGATGGCTCGGTCTCTCAATGCAGCGATACTCAATAATCACTGAAGAATTGGTAAATTGTGATCTAACTATTACAGGTTCATAATGTGATAATGTGTAACAAACCAGAAAACAGTATTACTATTAATCAGATATTACCCTAGATGTTCCATTTACCTTTTCATCCAGATTGCAAAAATGTCACATTTTATGCAACTAATTTTGGCAATCACAACTTTTTGCCACAAAACACTGAAACAAATATATTCTTAGAATTTTTTTTAAGTTGCAATGTTGCAGTAGCTGTAGAATTTAGGAAACAAATTTAAGCTACAGCTAGATCTTAAACTTACAGAATCTTATTCTGATCATCAATTTCATAAAATAAATCAACCAGAAATATTTCACACTCAGCTTTATTAGGAACCAGTATTGCAAATATCAACAGTTCAATTCTTTCACCGGCAGATTCATACTGTAAATGTCTTCAGTACTACACTAAGTTTTAGGTTTTATGAATAGAGAATTAAAGCTTGCTCCTTATTTATGCATCAAATCAAAGCGTTATAAAATTACTGAAATATTTACTTACTTACATCTGTTTCATGACCATTTTATTCAAAGAACACAATGCCGCAATGAAAGATACTGCAAACTGGAATACTGTACAGAATACATTTGCTCCAACCTAAATATAGATCAGAGTCTGGATGGGGCTAAGTCAACTGAATAGGGCATAATTACACAAACTAGCACAGAAGACAATGGGTCAAATTGCCCTGCACCCCGATTGGGGGCAATAACCCTCCAGGGCCGGAACTTTTAGCACCCGGCGTGGAAGCCCCTCCCCCGCCATGGAATTGCCCCTACAGCCCCCTGAAAGGAACTGGAGCGCAATCTCCCGCGCTCGACTTCCTTTCGGGGCAGTAACCAGGGCGCTACTGGGGCATTGAGGGAAGCGTTACGTGGATGCCCCCGCGTAGTGCTGACGGGCTTCAACGCCCCTCCCCTTCGCAACTGGGCCAGCAGCCCGGCACCCAAGACGGCATTGTCTGGGTTGCACGATGGCAACTCAGACAATGCTAGGGCTGCCATCGTCGAACCGGCCAACAAAAAAAGATGGAGCCCGGGGGGGGGGGGGGCCACCTCTTTAAACACCGCCCCAAGAGCGGATGTCGATCAGCTTCACAACCCGCGAGGCTGGCGTTGATATCCGCTTATGCCAGCCTCGCGGGGTCGCAGGGTGGTAGGAGGTTGCCACACAAGGCGATGACGTCATCGCCAAGTGCGCGGAGGCCCGGGACTCTAACCGTGGGACGCAGAGCTGCCATTGCAGTGCCTCCGCAAACTCCCGGGCAATTTCCCAGGACGCAGTAGCACCCCCCTCCCGTAGGTGAAAACTGTTTTGCCGGAAGTGCTAAAGGGGCAGTATTCTTTTAATTTTTTCAGTTTTTACTGAAGGTAAATAGGTTCAACAAACTAACAGGATAAAACAATACCAAGAAGCCTGCATTATTTATTTTAAAAAGGCCATTGCCCAATACAAATTTGAAACTACTATACACGAAAGAGCCGCATAATCACAGAGGGTCCTTGTCCCCAAAACAATGCACTTAGGGCTGACCCCTTAGTACAATGACCTGTCGGGAAAGGATACGAGAATCGTGCCTATCAGCTGAAATGTGATGTTTGTCACAAACCAGAGGCTAATGTTGTTTTCCATGGTTATATATATGCTTTGCGGTCTCACCTTAGGATACAGAAGCAAGTTTTGGCCCCAGAAGATAAGCGACAGAATCCAAACCTCTGCTTGCTGTCAATGTCAGTGAGTACAAATGTAAAGTTCTGGCCAACTTGACTGACTGTAAGGCTGAAAGAGAGAACAAAGCAGAAGTGTATTTTCAACTGACCATGAGATAAAGACGTCTAATCAAATCATGTCAGTGAACCAGCATAGCTGAACTCCACTCAGAGATTTTCTCAAATAAACTTTTAAAAGTAATGCTATCGACAATTTACAAATGTTTCATCTTTCAACATAATTATATTAATTATACAGTGAAGTTGATGTGTATACCGGAAGTATTCTTATGAACTTTTTTCAACAAAATTATGTCAGAATATGAAGGTTCTCTTGCATTAATTGCACCCTTTAGACAAAAGGAGCCCACTGCAATGCTGTATCTTTGATATTATGCACCCATTATTCTGCATTACCTTATTTCCCTCACCTGTACAACCAATGCTCCACAACAGAAAATAACCCAGGCCAAGTTATAGAAATAAGTTTGTCACTATCCAAAATAAGATGTTTATGGGGTTCATCATTCATTATACACATATTTATGCATGCATGCCATAATTGTCAATATACTGGCCAACGGGTTGATCGAATGGCAGTTCACAGTGAGGTCACCTATGCCTCATCCTCTTTTCCTTTCTTTCCAAATATTTTTAATATTAAAACCAACGTCCTTGGCTTTTTTAGCTTCTATTCTATTTCTCTTCCTTTACATTTCTCCATTTATTTCTGATTAAATATATCTTTATCCCTCCATTGTTGCTTTTTTCCTTTAATGTTTCTGCTATATGCCTGTAGCTTATCTCTGCTCTTAGTGTTCTCCAGCTTTATCTCTAATGTCACCTCTGTGTTTCTCTATCTTTTAGCTCTGTATTGCTATTACATCCAAACTCTATCCCTCAGCTTCCAAAGTTACAGACCTTGGGTCAGGCTGTCAACACAAATGCCACATACATGCTGCTGCCAGTATGATGCCAGAACAATGCTGCAAACACATTTAAAAATTAGTCTTCAACTATATTGGAAATGACAGAGAACTGCCAAAGCCAAAACAAACAATTTTTTCTCTCTTTGCTTCATACAAAGGTTATTTCAAACAATTATAACACAAGAATATGTGGACAACACATAGTTAAAGGTTGTTGCAGGCTTAAAACTCATTCAAACTTTATATTCAAAAGGGAGTTAGATGTGGCCCTTATGGCAAAAGGGATCAAGGGGTATGGAGAGAAAGCAGGAATGGGGTGCTGAAGTTGCATGCTCAGCCATGTTCATATTGAATTGTGGTGCAGGCTCGAAGGGCCGAATGGCCTGCTCCTGCATCTATTTTCTATGTTTCTATGTTTAAAACAATTTTGAGCAAGTCATACATCTGTAATTCACACCTGGCGACAGGAATATCATCTTAAATTTAATTTCCGATGCCAGTTATATGGGTCACAACTTATCTCTACTCTAGCTTCCAAATTGTTCAATCAGTTCATCTCACCAAAGCAGATTCTCAGAGAATCAGAAAGAGTAATTGGAATCAACTGTCCAAATTGCATTTAAAGCACTGACAGTACAACTCTGGACTGTGCATTAAAGGGCCTTAAAATCACAGCTAAGGTACACACTGAAAATGTTGAAATAAATATCCAAAATGTTGAAAAGAACAGAAGAACATTTTCTTCCAGATTAGTCAGTATAAGGTAGGCCACGCTGCAGAATTAAATCTAAAACCAAATGTTTTCACTGTCACAATAACAGTTTGCATTAGATTTTGTCAATTTACCCCAATAAAAGCTAACAAAGAGAATATGAAATTAAGAGCACATTGAACGAAGAGTAAAGTAGCAGACTAAATAGAAAGTTGGTTACAATAGTGAACAAAAGTGATATTAATCTGGAAGTGTGACTATTGGTGTACTGGGGTTGAATCCCACAGCTTTGAGCGCACTTTTGCTGTGTCACCCGTCTTCACTGACTCCCAGTCGTCCAATGGCTCCAATTAAAAATATTCATCCTTGTGTCTAAATCCCTCCCTGTGTTCATACGCTCCTCCAGCTCCACAGATATTTCTCCCCACCACGGCAAATTTCCATTCCTGACTCTTGCCAGTTTTGTGCGCCCCATCCCATTACCCTACCATTTAGCTGCCTCTCCACCTACCACTCACCTTCAAGATCCTCACTAAAACCCACCTCTTGGACCAAGCTTTTGTGCACCCCTACTAATATCTTCTACTTTGGACCGGCGTCCATTTTTGTCTTTACATGTCTGTAATGTACCTTGGAATGTTTTTTTCAACGTTAAAGATTTTATATCAATACGAGTTGTTGTACTGTTTTGGGGACAGTGGTGGAGTGTTGGAAGATAAGGGAGAGAGGCAATTATTACAAAAAACATACAAGCTATTCCAAGTAAAGTACTGAAAGGGCTAAATAGAAAGCTCTTAAATGTGCTGTAAGAACTTCAAAGACTAGTTTTTTTGTTGAAGAACAAATTCAAATAATGACCAAGAATAAGGGCTCCATTTCCCTCAATGCCATAGTTTCTCCGTTCTATTTTTTGAAATTGGTGCCCGTGCAGCCTGTCCTTTAGCTTCGGGGGGTTGGAGCGCCTAATAAATGATGCCCCCTCTGCACAGGCGCAAAAAAAAAAGGAGTTTTTTTGACGTGACTGGGATGGGTGTGCATGCCCAGTACAGCTCCCGATCTGCATCCGACCATTTTTAAAGAGCCAGTTGTGTGCGAGAACTTTAATTCTCATTGGAACAATCGGAACTGCAGTACAAGATGCAACACGGCTCAAGGACCAAGAATTTTTACAGTATGAAGTGGAGGCACTTGTTACTGTGATTGAGCCCAGATGGCACAAGCTGGACACCAGCAGAGGTCACACAAAAGTTTCACCAAAAGAAATGAAGAAACGCTGGAACCAACTTGCAGAAGATTACTGCGCAATGGTGACCATCCTGAGGTCTGGAGGCCAGTGCAAAAAGTGGTAGGACCTTGGTCAAGTAGTTAGTGTAAGTAATATTTTCATTTATTCAATGAAATTGCAATTGTAAATGTGACCGCCTGCATATGTCCCACCCAGCAGAAAGCCACCCTCTCTAAAAAGTTCTATTTTCATCTCTGCAGAGGAAGGTGGCACACGACAAAAGGGAAAGAACTCAAACAGGAGGAGGCCCGCTGACAAATCTGCACCCACTGACTACACTTCGAAGATGGGTCCTGCTTGGAGAAAAGCAGCCACCACTGCACAAGCCGTGCCCACATTCGAGGGAGAGGGCAAGTCCTGCAAATTCCACGGTCTGGCTTTGCTAAATGTTAAGTACTGCACGGGCTAGCCATGCCTCGGTTCATGGGGATGTCTCCGTCAGCTGCGCTTCGGTTGATACAATGTGCGATCATTCATCGTGGTCCTTCAAATCAGCCTGCTGCCTGTGCTGTGTGAGCCTACTGATGCCACCCTGCCCCCTCCTCTGCTGTTCACCAATTGTCTGTTCTGTTGTATTTTGCAGAACTTGAGGACAACCCTGACGATGCAGAAGATGATTCAGACGAGGACGAGCCTGAAGGAGAACATCTTCCAATCCCACCTTCCAAACTAAGAGCATTGGGGGAGTGGGGGGAGAAAAGAGAGATGATGGATGAAACACTCACTGTTGTACTCACTCTAAAGGAGGTGCAGGTGCAACCCATTGAGGTGCCAGCCCCTTTCCTGAGCGATACAAGTGTTCAAGTGTTGCTGGGACATTCCATGGTTTCCCACAGTCCGAGGCTGCGAGTCTTTGTGGGATGCTGTGAGCCACACCCAGGGTGAGGTGGGGAAGGAAAGCTCGACCGCGCTCTCCTGAGGTGCAGGATCAAACAGATGTAGTTCAGATGATGGCAATGTGTGGGGAGAGCATTAACCTTACACGCGATCATTCCTGGACACCATCAGTGGGGTGGGTGATGAGGTAGCAGGACTGTCGGGAGAAGTAACAGCAATCTCACGTGAAATGGGAACGATGTCCAGGACGATGAATGGGGGAATATCTCAATTAGCTGAAACCATGTAAGTGACCATAAGGACATAAGAAATAGGAGCAGGAGTAGGCCATACGGCCCCTCGAGCCTGTTCTGCCATTCAATAAGATCATGGCTGATCTGATCATGGACTCAGCTCCACTTCCCTGCCCGCTCCCTGTAACCCCCTATCATTTAAGAAACTGTCTATATCTGTCATAAATTTATTCAATGTCCCAGCATCCACAGCTCTCTGAGGCAGCGAATTCCACAGATTTACAACCCTTTGAGAGAAGAAATTTCTCCTCATTTCTGTTTTAAATGGGCAGCCCCTTATTCTAAGATCATGCCCTCCAGTTCTAGTCTCCTACATCAGTGGAAACATCCTCTCTGCATCCACCTTGTCAAGCCCCCTCATTATCTTGTACATTTCGATAAGATCACCTCTCATTCTTCTGAATTCCAATGAGAAGAGGCCCAACCTACTCAACCTTTCCTCATAAGTCAACCCCCTGACCCCCAGAATCAACCTAGTGAACCTTCTCTGAACTGCTTCCAAAGCAAGTATATCCTTTCATAAATTTGGAAACCAAAACTGCATGCAATATTCCAGGTGTGGCCTCATCAATACCTTATATAGCTGCAACAAGATTTCCCCGCTTTTATACTCCATCCCCTTTGCAATAAAGGCCAAGATACCATTGGCCTTCCTGATCACTTGCTTTACCTGCATACTATCCTTTTGTGTTTCATGCACAAGTACCCCCAGGTCCCGCTGTACTGCGGCACTTTGCAATCTTTCTCCATTTAAATAATAACTTGCTCTTTGAATTTTTCTGCCAAAGTGCATGACCTCACACTTTCCAATATTATACTCCATCTGCCAAATTTTTGCCCACTCCCTTAGCCTGCCTATGTCCTTTTGCAGATTTTTTGCGTCCTCCTCACACGTTGCTTTTCCTCCCATCTTTGTATCGTCAGCAAACTTGGCTACATTACACTCGGTCCCTTCTTCCAAGTCGTTAATATAGATTGTAAATAGTTGGGGTCCCAGCACTGATCCCTGCGGCACCCCACTAGTTACTGATTGCCAACCAGAGAATGAACCATTTATCCCGACTCTCTGTTCTCTGTTAGTTAGTCAATCTATCCATGCTAATATATTACCCCCAACCCCATGAACATTTATCTTGTGGCACCTTGTCAAATGCCTTCTGGAAGTCCAAATACACCACATCCACTGGTTTCCCTTTATCCACCCTGTTCGTTACATCCTCAAAGAATTCCAGCAAATTTGTCAAACATGACTTCTCCTTCATAAATTCATGCTAACTCTGCCTGACCGAATTTTGCTTATCCAAATGTCCTGCTACTGCTTCTTTAATAATGTACTCCAACATTTTCCCAACCACAGATGTTAATTGGTCTATAGTTTCCTGCTTTTTGTCTGCCTCCTTTTTTAAATAGTGGCGTTACATTTGCAATTTTCCAATCTGATGGGACCTCCCCAGAATCCAGGGAGTTTTGGTAAATTACAACCAATGCATTCACAATCCATGCCGCTATTTTACTTAAGACCCTAGGATGCAAGCCATCAGCTCCAGGGGATTTATCTGCCTTTAGTTCCATTATCTTACTGAGTGCCACCTCCTTAGTGATTGTGTTAAGGTCCTCCCCTCCTATAGCTCCTAGACTATCCATTGTCGGAATATTGTTAGTGTCCTCTACCGTAAAGACTGATACAAAATATTTGTTCAGAGTTTCTGCCATCTCCATGTTCCCCTTTACGAATTCCCCAGTCTCGTCCTCTAAGGGACTAACATTAACTTTAACCACCCTTTTCCTTTTTATATACCTATTGAAACTCTTGCTATCTGTTTTTATATTTTGCGCGAGTTTACTTTCATAGTCCACCTATGAAGGAGGGAGTGTCAGGGATGATGCAAACACTAGGGAGGGAGGGAATGTCACAGGTAGTTGAGATGGTTTTGCTCAACACAAGGGAGGGAATGTTGCAGTTCATCGAGACACTGGCAGGGCACATGAGGGAGGGAATGTCGGAGTTAGCTGCTGCAATAAGGGAACATGCCCAGACCCTGCACCCATTGACAGAATCAACTGCCACTCTCACACCAATCTGAAGAGGCCCAAGTTGGGCCTTCCACAATACCGCCTGCCGCGCCGCCCACCCCCCCAAATCAACAAGTGCGCATTATCCGAGATGTTCGAAAGAATAAGCTTGGTACCAACCCGAGAAATGCTGCACCACCGCCTGTGGTCAGGGGTGGAGTCAACAAGACCAAGCGCAGCAGGCGGTCTTAGAATAAGGTGGAGGAGAGATGGGTGCAGCCTTTCTTTGCTGTTGTTGTTACTGTTGTAACTGTTCTCAAATTAAAAGTTTTTTGTAAGTTATGTAAATTTACAAGTTTAAAAGTTTGTAAGTGATCTTAACTGAAAACTTTAAAGTGTGAAACAAGAATATTTTTATTAAAGTCAAGTACAAACAAGTGTTTGTTGAACTTTTGAATCAAATATATTTTAAATTATAACTGAATAATTTCCATTATTTGTTCCATTAACACAACATTATGGAACAGGTCCAAACAGTAAACATGACCCATTTGGAATAGTTGCCGCTGAGCCTTCAGGCAGCAAAGCGTTCACGGATGAGTTGCTGGCGCAAGGCTCGAGCAATGGTTAAAGGGGCACGACGACCCGCCCTCCTCTGCCATCATGTTCCCGGTTTAGGTAGTTGCATGGCTTTCTCGTCATCTGCATCTTCCTCCTCATCATCAGCCACTCTCACCTCAGGCAGGTCTTCTACTACCAGCTGCTGTTGCCTCATGATGGCTAAGTTATGCAGCATGCAGCACACAACAGTGAACTGACTGACAATCTCAGGGGAGTATTGCAAGTAGCCTCCGGAATGGTCCAGGCATCGGAAACGCTATTTCAAGATGCCAATCGTCCTATTACGCTGTGGGTCGCAACGTGCGCCATGCTGTATTACCGGTCAGCTTCCGTCCAGGTTACACGTGGGGCGTCATGAGCCAGGTGGAGAGGCCGTACCCTTTGTCTCCCAGTAGCCAGCTCTGCCCTTCTGGCTGCTGCTGAAACATGGCAGATATAGCACTCTTGCATAGGATGAACGCATCATGGATGCTCCCAGGATATCTTGCATTAACTGACATGATGTGATGCATGTCATCACACACGAGCTGCACATTAACGGAGAGGAAGCCTTTTCTGTTCCTGTAGATCTCAGAATCCTCCAAAGGGGCTCGCAAGGCGATGTGGGTGCAATCAATGCAGCACTGTACCTTTGGGAAGCCAGAAATCCTGGAGAAGCCCACAGCCCTTTCACGCATTGCCTGGGCAGTCATGGGGAACTTTATGTAGTCATTCCGAATGCAGATATGTGTTGCATGTTGAGAAATGGCGCACACATCCCCAGTTATGGCCTGGAACGATCCAGATGCATAGAATAAAAGTGCAGCTATAACCTTCACTTCAACTGACAAAGCAGTCTACCTGACGCTTCTAGGTTGCAGGTCTGCTTTTACTAACTCACAGATCTCAGTTACAACTTCTTTGTGGAAACGCAGCCTTCTGACACAGTCTGCATCACTCAGGTGCAGGTATGAATGCCTGTCTCTATCTAACCAACGTAGGTAAGGCCTCCTGCCCATCATTCTACGTGCTCTGAGGTTCCTCATGTGATGACGTTGAATCAATCGTCTCCTCTGCAGCACCATTATGCAGAAGGCTTGCACGAGGTATGGCGTTGTCAGTACTGCCTCCATGATTAAATTGTACCTTTGCAAGAAGCTTAAAACAGCAGGCAGGACAAACGTCTTTGTTGGCTCTCTCCTCAAGGTTGATTATAGAAACATAGAAAATAGGTGCAGGAGTAGGCCATTCGGCCCTTCGAGCCTGCACCACCATTCAAAATGCTCAGTCCTATATGGCTTACCCCTTATCCTTAGACTGTGCCCCCTGGTTCTGGACTTCCTGAACATCGGGAACATTCTTCCTGCATCTAACCTGTCCAATCCCATCAGAATTCTATATGTTTCTATGAAATCCCCTCACATTCTTCCAAATTCCAGTGAATATAAGCCGAGTCGATCCAGTCTTTCTTCATATGTCAGTCCTGCCATCCCGAGAATCAGTCTGGTGAATCTTCGCTGCACACCATCAATAAGAATGTCCTTCCTCAGATTAGGAGACCAAAACTGCACACAATATTCAAGGTGTGGTTTCACCAAGGCCCTGTACAACTGCAGCAAGACCTCCCCGCTATGAAGGCCAACATGCCATTTGCTTTCTTAACCGCCTGCTGTACCTGCATGCCAACTTTCAATGACTGATGTACCATGACACCCAGGTCTCATTGCACCTCCCCTTTTACTAATCTGTCACCACTCAGATAATAATCTGCCTTCCTATTTTTGCCACCAAAGTGGATAACCTCACACTTATCCACATTATACTGCATCTGCCATGCATTTGCCCACTCACCGAACCTGTCCAAGTCACGCTGCAGCCTCTTAGCATCCTCCTCACAGCTCATACAGCCACCCAGCTTAGTGTCATCTGCAAAACTTGGAGATATTACATTCAATTCCTTCATCTAAATCATTAATATATATTGTAAATAGCTGGGGTCGCAGCACTGAACCTTGCGGTACCCCACTAGTCACTGCCTGCCATTCTGAGAAGGACCAGTTTCTTCCCACTCTTTGCTTCCTGCCTGCCCTCGTATGGACCACACCCAGGTCTGAGCATGCGAAATAGGCTTGCTTAGATCGGGAGACTCCCCTGCCCCCCTCTCCCCCCCACCCCCCCACCCCGCCCCACCACCGGGCTTCATTTGATGGTGCTTGCTGCACAGTGTAAGGGTTCTCATCCCTTCGGTGCGGCTTCCATGCTGTCGCCGCCCACCCCACCCCCAGCATCCAGCCCCCTGGGCTTCTTTTGAAGCCGAGCCCTTAGCCAGTGTCCAGGCGAGGGATTCAGCCGGTTGACGCTCCGACCCTCGAGCCAGGTGGAGAGATGTCCGGTGATGACGTGGCACTTGTTAAAAAATCCAAAATTAAAGAATTGTATGAAACTTCCATTTTCTGCGTTTTCAATTGGAAAAAATTAAGCTTGATGATGCATATTTAATGTGTTATTGACTCCCTCCAAAGCATAAAAACAATGGCGTCTTTCTGCGCCGATTTTTTGATGTGCCCTGGTTTTTTCTTAAGTGCCCAGGAGGTTTTTTGGGAGTGGTCACATACGCCATCCTTGGAAAAAGGTAAGTTGGCCAAACTTGCCAAATGTGAAGGACTGGCTCAGACGTCAGGTTACGCCCCCATGACGCAAAACAAAACAAACCCCCAAAAATCGTAACTAACTGAGTTACGCTGGCGCACAATCTTTGGAGAAACTTGGATTTTTAAAAAATTTAGGCCAAAAAAAAGCGGTGCGCGCCAAAAGAACGGCGCAAATCACTGGAGAAAATTGAGACCTAAAGATGTAATAAATCAATAGTGAAATGTCTCATGGAAATACGGAATTCGTGGAACTGTGCTTTCATCACTCCTGTGGCAATAAGAACAGTGCCAACATCTGGCCATAGAAAAGCAATGTCAGAATTTAACATTGGTCAATTATGTGTGGGAGAGATATAATGCTGGTGGCAAAGAATAATGGGAAATGCGGACACTCATTTTAAGCCAGTGAGTTAATTTAACAACATAGTTCGATAAAAATTGTACATGCAAGAATGTAGCGTTCCTTTTTCTTGTATTGAGACTACCAGTTCAGGCTAATCCTTTCCAGATATTTTTCCAAAAAAGAGATGTATTTTAATGGTAGTTACAGCTTCTCCCAAAATCGAAAAAAAGTGCCTACAAATAACATGTGCTAACTCACCAAAGACAGAGATTATTTCATGTAGGGTGAACATTAAGGTCAGAAACAATAGTAACCAGTCTGATTATTTTAGTCGCTCCAATGGTATTGGCTCAGATTTTGCAGTAGAAATAATGGTGAGGCTAACAACATTCACCATTATTAAGGAGCAAATCGGACAGCAACTTCCTCTAGAAGTTGTGTGACTACAGTATCTCGCTGAGAGACTCGGCATTAAAATACATGGAATGGCGTGAAGTTGCCGCACTTAGTTGATAGATAACCGCTAAACTTGCCTTGAAAATGTTGGGGCTCATCTATTCAAGTGGAGGTGAATTTTTAACCAAGTGATAAGTTTTAATTACTGTCAAACAACCTCGCTGGCACTGAGAATTAACTTTTGCAAGTGTGGAGTCCCATTCCTTCAGATTTAAATTATTAGAGATTTTTAAAAAATTTAAATTGTTAATTTTTTTAAAACTTTTATTTCTTTCTCTCAAAACCCCATCTTTCCTTCCCTCTCTTTATTTTACTTTTTACATGATTTGACATGGAACTAAATATTCCAACTTACACTTCCTGGTTTAGACTCTGCATATCTCAATAAGGATTCTTCAATCTGATTAGTTAAGGAGACATACCATTGCTTGTCCTGTTCACACAGGCCCCAGACCCCCTGTAGAGGGCGCCATGCTGTTTTGGCTCTCGAATAACCGCAAGTTCCAGTGGAAAAGCCCACAGAAAGATTGTGGCCTAGTGTAAGTGTTTGTTTGCCGCTGACTACAAAATCCGGGCCAATGTGTTGGAATTTAACGTTATGTAGCACTTGCCACTATTGGTGCTGTCGTGTAAGGCAGGCCTACCAGCAAATACCGGCCACTCAAAGTGCAAATCAGGGGCAGCTGACAGAGCTCTTTTCAATCTGTAGGCAATATGATAGTACAAAAGGCCATCTTTTTAAAGCAAATAAAAGATGGTCAATGATGCCATCTGCAGCCAAGTAAAATCCATGAAAAGCTACTTGCTTACATTAACACTTCGAAACACCAAGCTGGCACCAACAGCATTTACTGCAATTTTGGTGCCAGCACATTGAAAACTTTGGCGCACTACCAGGATCCAAAGTGCAATGTAGAAACAACAGTAATCAGGAGACCAGAGTTCCCAGTCTCAACTGACCTTCATGCTTAGGGTTTCACTTAAAACAACTCATCTGGGAAGGGACGGATTCTTTCCTGTACTATGCTAGTACATCTCTTGGAAAATCAGCCAGTGATATCACTGTAGACAGACTAGAGTATCCACCCTAAGCATAGTGCAGATGTAATGAGAAGAAATACTAAATTTTAGGCAATTTTAATCATTATCATCATTTTTTTCCCACTTGTTTGGAAATTGTGAATGATCTATTCTGCTCTCAACATGTTCTGGGATCACACCACTATTCTTTGGCAATATCTGGCTCTTTGGCTCGGAGACTCAGTGTGCTTGCTGACTTATCCCTCAGGTTCCTCGGTTTGAATCCACTCCAGATTAATTGGAAAAACAATCCTCTTTTTGGTTAAAGTTCTATATGGAATTAATTTTGCCCATCTGAATCCATTTCTCAGCAGGCATAAGCTCACTGGATACAGTTGCAACTTTCAATGTAAAATGGCAATCTCTTTTGGAGAAGTCACAAGGAGATGGAACGGGAGTGCTTCAATGGTGTTGTTGCAGATCACCCAGAGGATTGGCTAAAATGCATTGTTTGAGCAAAGAGGGAGCTTACACTACATCTAACTTTGAGGAACACCTCCCTTCAGAGTGTATGGGGGCCAGGCCTCTTGGCCGTCCCGACCTGTGTGAACGCCTGGGCGCCGCCGGGGAGAGGTCTGCACACCGCCGGAGGCCTTGTACATCGTGGGAGAACACTCAGCAGCTTCTGTCCCTGGCCAAAGCGACCACGTACCGGCCGCTTCTGTCCCTGGCCGAAGGGACCCCGTACCAGCCGCTTCTGTCCCTGGCCAAAGGGACTCTGCACCGACCCGGGCCAAAAGGACCCAGCATCAGATTCGGGGGACGTCTAACCGGCCGAAGGGAATCCGGGACGACCTGCCAAAGGGACCCAAGGACGTGGAACCGGCTGAAGGGACTCCGAGGCCGGCGCTGAACCGGCTGAAGGGACCGAGGCGTGGCGTCGTCTTATACTCCCAAACAACTTTTAATTAATTTTTACATTTTTAACCAACTTTTAAACTTATTAAACAACTTGGGAGAACTTTTAAAACTTACATTTTAGATTCTCAATCAAAATACTTTTAAATATCTATTATTAATCTACATTTTTGACTTTTAACAATTTTTAGAAACTTTTTAAATTGGGGAAACTTTTATAATCTAATATTGATTTACATCTTAGACTTTTAACAACTCTTAGAAACTTTTAAAAACTTTTTAACAACCCTTACAAACTCTTAGCAATAAAGGTGCAGCAGTTATCATGGGTGACTTTAATATGCATATAGATTGGGCTAACCAAACTGGAAGCAATACGGTGGAGGAGGATTTCCTGGAGTGCATAAGGGATGGTTTTCTAGACCAATATGTCGAGGAACCAACTAGGGGGGAGGCCATCTTAGACTGGGTGTTGTGTAATGAGAGAGGATTAATTAGCAATCTTGTTGTGCGAGGCCCCTTGGGGAAGAGTGACCATAATATAGTGGAATTCTACATTAGGATGGAGAATGAAACAGTTAATTCAGAAACCATGGTCCAGAACTTAAAGAAGGGTAACTTTGAAGGTATGAGGCGTGAATTGGCTAGGATAGATTGGCGAATGATACTTAAAGGGTTGACAGTGGATGGGCAATAGCAGACATTTAGAGACTGCATGGATGAACTACAACAATTGTACATCCCTGTCTGGCGTAAAAATAAAAAAGAGAAGGTGGCTCAACCGTGGCTATCAAGGGAAATCAGGGATAGTATTAAAGCCAAGGAAGTGGCATACAAATTGGCCAGAAATAGCAACGAACCCGGGGACTGGGAGAAATTTAGAACTCAGCAGAGGAGGACAAAGGGTTTGATTAGGGCAGCAAAAATAGAGTACGAGAGAAAGCTTGCAGGGAACATTAAAACGGACTGCAAAAGCTTCTATGGATATGTAAAGAGAAAAAGGTTAGTAAAGACAAGCGTAGGTCCCCTGCAGTCAGAATCAGGGGAAGTCATAACGGGGAACAAAGAAATGGCAGACCAATTGAACAAGTACTTTGGTTCGGTATTCACTAAGGAGGACACAAACAACCTTCCAGATATAAAAGGGGTCAGAGGGTCTAGTAAGAAGGAGGAACTGAGGGAAATCCTTATTAGTCGGGAAAATTGATCGGTTTAAAGGCCAATAAATCCCCAGGGCCTGATGGTCTGCATCCCAGAGTACTTAAGGAGGTGGCCTTGGAAATAGCGGATGCATTGACAGTCATTTTTCAACATTCCATTGACTCTGGATCAGTTCCTATGGAGTGGAGGGTAGCCAATGTAACCCCACTTTTTAAAAAAGGAGGGAGAGAAAACAGGGAATTATAGACCGGTCAGCCTGACATCGGTAGTGGGTAAAATGATGGAATCAATTATTAAGGATGTCATAGCAGCGCATTTGGAAAGAGGTGACATGATAGGTCCAAGTCAGCATGGATTTGTGAAAGGGAAATCATGCTTCTGGAATTTTTTGAGGATGTTTCCAGTAGAGTGGACAAGGGAGAACCAGTTGATGTGGTGTATTTGTGATGTGGTGTATGCTTACTGTGTGAGGTTGTAACACAAACCTCACACCGTAAGCATAGGGAATATAGATCTATAGATGACATGCCCACATAAAGACAAAAACAGTAAAAAATCTAATCATTCAGTGAACTAGGAGAAGATGAATCCACATCATAGTAAGCCCATAACTACTTCAAAAGATGCATTAGGGAAGGTCCAGGGGAAAGTAACATTGATGATTCTGTGGCTTAAAACTCTTACAGCTTAAGAATAAACAAGTTGTGGGAGTACAGGACACCATTATTTATATATAATCTGTTGCTGGGCCTGTTGAATGGAGTGGCCTTTTATTATTTCATGTCACTAAAGACCCATGAAGGTTATAGTCATGAGAAAATTGAGGTTTATTTCACAATTCATAATAAACCATTACTGGTACAATATTACGATGTGTATTTTAAGACGGTAATTTTTCATGTAGAATTATTACACAAGGGGATGCTCCAAATGATGTGGGGAGTTGGGTACAGAGCAGTTTGTGAAGTTTAGGTTGCAGCAAATAATTCAAATATCACTCCTTTCTGTTTTCATTTATGTGAAACAGGCATTATTAGGATAAAGGGTTGGCCATTTAGGACTGAGATGAGGAGAAACTTCTTCACTCATTTGTTAACCTGTGGAATTCCCTGCCGCAGAGAGTTGTTGATGCCAGTTCATTGGATATATTCAAGAAGGAGTTAGATATGGCCCTTACGGTTAAGGGGATCAAGGGTATGGAGAGAAAGCAGGAAAGGGGTACTGAAGGAATGATCAGCCATGATCTTACTGAATGGCTGTGCAGGCTCGAAGGGCCGAATGGCCGACTCCTGCACCTATTTTCTATGTTTCTATGCATTTGGACTTTCAGAAGGCTTTTAACAAGGTCCCACACAAGAGATTAATGTGCAAAGTTAAAGCACATGGGATTGGGGGTAGTGTGCTGACGTGGTTTGAGAACTGGTTGGCAGACAGGAAGTAAAGAGTAGGAGTAAATGGGTACTTTTCAGAATGGCAGGCAGTGACTAGTGGGGTACCACAAGGTTCTGTGCTGGGGCCCCAGCTGTTTACATTGTACATTAATGATTTAGACGAGGGGATTAAATGTAGTATCTCCAAATTTGCGGATGACACTAAGTTGGGTGGCAGTGTGAGCTGCGAGGAGGATGATGCTATGAGGCTGCAGAGTGACTTGGATAGGTTAGGTGATTGGGCAAATGCATGGCAGATGAAGTATAATGTGGATAAATGTGAGGTTATCCACTTTGGTGGTAAAAACAGAGAGACAGACTATTATCCGAATGGTGACAGATTAGGAAAAGGGGAGGTGCAACGAGACCTGGGTGTCATGGTACATCAGTCATTGAAGGTTGGCATGCAGGTACAGCAGGCGGTTAAGAAAGCAAATGGCATGTTGGCCTTCATAGCGAGGGGATTTGAGTACAGGGGCAGGGAGGTGTTACTACAGTTGTACAGGGCCTTGGTGAGGCCACACCTTGAATATTGTGTACAGTTTTGGTCTCCTAACTTGAGGAAGGACATTCCTACTATTGAGGGAGTGCAGCGAAGGTTCACCAGACTAATTCCCAGGATGGCGGGACTGACATATCAAGAAAGACTGGATCAACTGGGCTTGTATTCACTGGAGTTCAGAAGAATGAGAGGGGATCTCATAGAAACGTTTAAAATTCTGATGGGTTTAGACAGGTTAGATGCAGGAAGAATGTTCCCAATGTTGGGGAAGTCCAGAACCAGGGGTCACAGTGTAACGATAAGGGGTAAGCCATTTGGGACCGAGATGAGGAGAAACTTCTTCACCCAGAGAGTGGTGAACCTGTGGAATTCTCTACCACAGAAAGTTGTTGAGGCCAATTCACTAAATATATTCAAAAAGGAGTTAGATGTAGTCCTTACTACTCGGGGGATTCAAGGGATATGGCGAGAAAGCAGGAATGGGGTACTGAAGTTGCATGTTCAGCCATGAACTCGTTGAATGGCGGTGCAGGCTCGAAGGGCCGAATGGCCTATTCCTGCACCTATTTTCTAAGTTTCTATGGGCCCAAGTTTCGAGCCGCGCTTAGGACGGCGCAGTCTCGACCTGGACGCCCGTTTTTCGCGCCACAAAGTGCGCCTAAAAAAAACCCTCCAAATTCTCCACCTCCCTGCAGGTCCTCTGGCCCTCGGCACAGCGCAGCAGGAGCTGTAGGGGGCGGAGCCAGGTCCCTGCGCTGAAAACAGTGCGGGACCTCTGCACATGCGCGCTACAGTGGGCGCACATGTTCAGTAGCTCCAGGTGCCGAAAACTATGTGTGAGGGGCCGAAGCACGCAGCCCCTAGCCCTGGCCGAATGGCCTCACTGGGGCTGTGTGCATAAGGCTCCTCCCACGCCCAGCTCCTGCTTCCTCCTGACCCGACTCGACTCCCGCTTCCGGACCCGGCACCGACCCGACTCCCGCTCCCCCCCCCCGCCCCGGACCGGACCCGACACCGACCCCCCGGACTGGACCCGACCCGACCCCTGCCCCCTGGACCGGACTCCCGCTCCCGGAGCGGACCCGACCCGACTCCCGCTCCTCCTCCGCACCCCCCCCCCTGGACTGGACCCGACCCGACTCCCATCCTGTCCCCCCACCCCCCCCCGGCCCTGACTCCCGCTTCCCCCCCCACCCCGGACTGGATCTGACCTGACCTCCCTCCCCACGACCTGACCTCCCTCTCCCCGACCCGAACCGACCTCCCTCCCACCACCCCCCCGACCCGCGCTCCCCCCGACCCGACCCAAGGCCACCTACCTGTAAATCTGGTGCTGGGGACGGGCCCTGCCCGAAGTCTCGGGCCCGGCCCGTTCAGCCTCCCTCCCTCCCTCAATCTCCTTTCTCCCCCTTCTCCCCTTTATCCCCTTCTCCCCCATCCCTCCCTCTGCTCCCCCCCCTCTCCCTCTACCCCCCTCCTCCCCCTGTCAGAAACACAGACACTGACAGAGAATGAGAAACACACACAGACAGACAGAGAGATAGAGACACTGACAGAGACACACTGGGGGGGGGGGGGGGCATCCCAGCACGCTGTTGGAGGGCTCCCGGTGCTGCAGTAGGTAAGTAGAAAATGTTTTATTTATTGATTTTTTAAAAATTATTTCTTTATTAATTTTTTTGGATTGATTTATTGGTTGATTTATTGATGTATTTATCATTTATTATTGATGATGGCTCTTTATTTGTAAAACTGAAGTGTTTAATGTTTGTAAACTTCCCTTTAAACCCCGCCCCCCCCCCCCACCATTCCCTACGCCTGATTTGTAACCTACGCCTGATTTTCTAAAGTGTAGACAAGGTTTTTTTGAGCGTACAAAAATCTTCACTTACTCCATTCTAAGTTAGTTTGGAGTAAGTTTTCACTCACGAAACTTTGAAATCAGGCGTAAGTGGCCGGACACGCCCCCTTTTGAAAATAAAATTCTGTTCCAAAGTGAAACTGTTCTAACTGACTAGAACTGGAGCAAACTAAATGACGAGAATTCCGATTTCTAAGATACTCCGTTCTACACCAGTTGCTCCTAAAAATCAGGAGCAAATCATGTGGAAACTTGGGGCCAAAGTTTCTTGAAATAAATTTGGAATCTTTATCAACTTTCAACTTTTAAAATAACTTTGGAAGTCATCTTCCTAATGCCTGTCCCCCAACCTAGCCTCGGGCCATCTACCATCAATGGCACTACCCGGCGCCGAGCTTGCGGCCAACACTTTGCCGTAGGCAGTTAGGCTTATAGAGCTGTGCCTGGTCTCCAGTTGTCTTGGACCCCCCTTGCCACTGGACTAAGACCTTGCTCAGCTAAGCCCGTTTGGTTGCCGGTGTGCAGTGGCCACCCCACGTTAAAAGAACTCACGCACAGGCATCTTCCACTTCGTCAGTATGAAGTTCGGGATCTGGAACGTCAGGACCCTCATGGACAATCCCAACAGCAATAGGCCGGAACACCGCACTGCCATCGTTGCCCGAGAACTCAGACATTTTGACATTGACATCGCCGCTCTAAGCGAGACCCGGCGGGCAGGGGAAAGGCCAGTTGAAGGAACAAGGTGGAGGTTACACTTTCTTCTGGAAAGGGAAACCTGAAGCAGAACGGCGCCTTCATGGAGTCGGCTTTGCCGTCAAGAATGAGCTGGTCGACCGCCTCAAAGGCTCCCCCTGTGGGGTTAACGAATACCTCATGACTCTCCAGAACCAATGTGCCACAGTCATCAGTGCGTACGCCCCTACACTCGATGCAACGGATGAGGCTAAAGAGGGATTTTATTCAAACCTCGAGACATCCTTGTCCCGCGTCCCCATGGGCGACAAATTGATCCTCCTGGGTGATTTTAATGCCAGGGTCGGCAAAGACACAGCCCTCTGGGGAGGCGTGACTGGCAGAGAGGGGGTAGGGAAAGCCAACTCCAGCGGTACCCTACTCCTGACAAATGTCTGGAACATGAATTCCTCATCACCAACACCCTGTTCCGCCAGAGGGACAAATACAAAGCATCGTGGCAACACCCTCGCTCCAAACACTGGCACCTGCTCGAATATGTCATCGGCCAAGCCGGGGATCACAAGGATGTACACATCACCCGCGCCATGACAGGAGCTGACGACTGCTGGACGGACCACCGCCTAATCCGATCCATCATCAACATTAACATTGCCCCAAAGCAGAGGGGACAGCAGAAGCAGTGCCACAAAAAAGTTAATGCCGGGGCACTTAAAGACCCAGCTAAGAGAGCCCTATACAGCAAGCGCCTCACAGCTAACCCAGCGTGCCTTGATGACCCGGAGATGCTGAATTCCCCATAGCGCTTGGTCTGCCCTCCAGGCCTCTATAACCAGTGCCTGTGAAGAGATACTTGGTCACTCAACCAGAAAACACCAGGACTGGTTTGATGAAAAATGATCAGGAGATCGAAGAACTAATAGATTGTAAGCGCAGAGCATTTCAGAGTCTCAAGCAACAACCCAACTCGGGAGCTGCAAAACAACATTACAGACAGCTCAAAGGCTCAGGTCCAACAAAAAACTCGGGACCTAAAGAACTGGTGGTAGATGGAGAAAGCACAGGAGGTACAACAACTGGTCGACAGTCACGATATGTGAGGATTCTTCGCTGCAGTCAAGGCAACCTACGGTCCAAACTCCCAAGGCCCCACCCCACTCCTGGCCAAGAACGGGAAAACACTCATCAAGCCACCGAGGCTGTCAGGGCCAGATGGAAGGAGCACTTTGAAGATCTCCTCAATTGAGACTCTGCCTTTGACTCGAGTGTTCTTGATTCCATCCCGCAGCATGCGACCCGTCATCAACTCAGTGAAACTCCAACGTTGCACGAGGTAGGCAAAGCCATAAAACAGCTTAAGAATAACAAGGCTACGGGTGCGGATAGAATCCCTGCTGAGGCGCTAAAATATGGCGGAGAGGCGCTGTTGGCGCGGATACATGACCTCATCTCTCTCATCTGGAGGGAAGAGAGCATGCTGGGAGATCTGACAGATGTAGTGATTGTAACCATTTTTAAAAAGGGGGACAAGTCCGACTGCGGAAACTACAGGGGAATCTCCCTGCTTTCAGCCACTGGGAAAGTTGTCACTTGAGTTCTCCTCAATTGTCTTCTCCCTGTGGCCAAGGAGCTCCTCCCGGAATCACAATGCGGATTTCGTCCCCTACGGGACACAACAGACATGATCTTTGCAGCGTGCCAGTTGCAGGAAAAATGCAGGGAACAGCACCAGCCCTTATACATGGCCTTTTTCGATCTTACAAAGGCCTTTGACACTGTCAACTGTGAGGGTCTATGGAGCGTCCTCCTCCATTTCAGATGCCCCCAAAAGTTTGTCAACGTCCTTCGCCTGCTTCACGCTGACATGCAGACCATGATCCTTACCAACGGATCCATTACAAACCCAATCCACGTCCGGACCGGGTCAAACAGGGCTGCGTTATCGCTCCAACCCTCTTCTTAATCTTCCTCGCCGCCATGCTCCACCTCACAATCAACAAGCACCCCGCTGGAGTGGAACTAAACTACAGAACCAGTGGGAAGCTGTTTAACCTACGCCGCCTCCAGGCCAGGTCCAAGATCACCCAAACCTCTGTCGTTGAGCTGCAGTATGCGGAGGACGCCTGCGTCTGTGCACATTCAGAGGCTGAACTCCAGGATATAGTCAATGTATTCACTGAGGAATATGAAAGCTTGGGCCTTACGCTTAACATCCGTAAGACAAAGGTCCTCTAGCAGCCTGTCACCGCCGCACAGCACTGCCCTCCAATCATCAAGATCCACGGCACGGCCCTGGGCAACGTGGACCAATTCCCATATCTCGGGAGCCTCTTATCAACAAAGGCAGACATTGATGCGGAGATTCAGCATCGCCTCCAGTGCACCAGTGCAGCCTTCGGCCGCCTGAGGAAGAGTGCTGGAAGACCAGGCCCTCAATTCTCAAATCTACCACCAAATTCATGGTCTACAGGCCTGTAGTAATACCCGCCCTCCAGTATGGAACTAAGGCATGGACGATGTATAGAAGGCACCTCAAGTCGCTGGAGATATATCACCAACGATGTCTCCGCAAGATCCTGCAAATCCCCTGGGAGGACAGGCGCACCAACATCAGTGTCCTCAACCAGGCTAACATCCCCAGCATTGAAGCACTGACCACACTCGATCAGCTTCGCTGGGCAGGCCACATAGTATGCATGCCAGATACGAGACTCCCTAAGCAAATGCTTTATGCGGAGCTCCTTCATGGTAAACGAGCCAAAGGAGGACAGCGGAAACGTTATGAGGACACCCTCAAAGCCTCCCTGGTAAAGTGCGACATCACCACTGACACCTGGGAGACCCTGGCCGCAGATCGCCCGAGGTGGAGAAAGTCCATCCAGGAGGGCGTTGAGCTCTTCGAGTTTCAACGCAAAGAGCGTGAAGAGGTCAAGAGGCAGGCAGCGGAAGGAGCGCGTGGCAAACCAGCCCCACTCACCCCTACTCTCGACGAATGTCTGTCCCACCTGTAACAGGATCTGTGGCTCTCGTATCGGACTGTTCAGCCACCAGAGAACTCACTTTGGGAGTGGAAGCAAGTCCTCCTCGATTCCGAGGGACTGCCTAAGATGATGATAACTTTGAGGAAAAGGTAGCCAATTTAATATTTTTCTAAGTCATCTAATAACTGATATATAGTGGAGGAGTCTATGAGTAACAAGTTACCATTTCATTGCCACGGTTTGAGAGGCTAAAATCAAAGGCCTTGTTTTGAGTTCAAATTGGCGCTGGTGTGAAGAAATTGAAATATGACATTAAGTGTGACATTCTGCAAACGTGGCAACGAAACAAGACCATCAACAATTCATTGATGGATAACTTCTGTAATTGCTTAGCCTCAAAAGAGTATTGATTGAAGATGGTGCATTAAAAATGGAGTGCATGCAGTTTACAGAATATTTCATAGTGATTTTCATGCGTAGATCAAACAAGTACGGCAACATATTTCCAATAATTTAACTGACTTTAAACCATTACACATTGTTAAGCCATACACCAATTAAAAAATAAAGTTATATATTTTGCACCTTGCAAGAAGTCGCTTTTATTTTTAGATATGTTCTATTACTGTATTAGTTTCTCTGCAGAGAGTTTTAAATCCTGGATCAAACATGGAAACACCCTATGTTTTTAAACATTTATAATTTTAATAAAGAATAAAGTTGCATTTATAATCACATCTTTCATGGAATCAGGATGTCGCAAGCCAATGAAGTACATTTGATGTGTAGTCACTCTTGTAATGTACAGAAATGCAACAGGCAATTTGCATACAGCAAAGTTCCACAAACTGCAACAAGATAAATGACCAGATATGGTTTTAATGATGTTGGTTGGGGGATAAATGTTGGCCAAGACACCAGGAGAACTTCCATACTCATCTTCAAATAGTGACATGAGATCTTATATGACCAGGTGAGAAGGGGCCGAAGTTTAACATCTCATCCGAACGACTGCATCTCTGCCAGTCCAGCACTCCTTTAGTGCTGCATTGAAGTGTCAGCATAAATTATGTGCTGACGTCTCTGGAGTGGGGCTTAAATGCAGAACCTTGTGACTCAGAGGCGACACTGCTACCACTGAGCCAAGGCTGTAGTTACAATACAGATGAACATTTTGACCAACATTTAACTGTCTCATAGGACTATGTATTTCAAAGTATGCATTTATAAAAACAATTGTTGCATTGGATGCAGTTAAAATGGCTGAATAATATTCCACTGAGTGACATGGCAACACAACACTACTGTTTATAAACTCAGTATCACTGGTATCTTACTTTTCATTCACTTGTTACCAAATTATTATTTGTTTCAGGGGTCTATTTTGTTAAAAAGCCCTCCTGTAAAAAATACAATGAATCTGTGTTTTAGCAAATTTTAACCATTTAGATTGAAACCATTTTTTTCCAAATCAGTAAGTAGAAGAACTCTTGTCACATATTATGGTACTGACTGGCTGGAATATCCTCAGTTTGACAGCAAGTTTAGTATTTATTCCAATTAGAATTGTGCCTGATTATAAATGAATACAATAGACAGCCTTGGTAATAGAGTCAGACCTGGAAGATGAAGTAACGAATATAAAGAAGAAATATGTATAGGTCAGAGCTAGTAAGTGAACAAACTCTATTCTGCTGTTGACCAAAACCAAGTTGGTAAGGAATAAGGTCAGAAGTAAATGGACTCTTAACTACATTAACAAAACTATTCTAACAAAAATATTTTCCCATTGATTTAGTACTATTTCCCACAACTGAAACACGAACAAAAATCAATCCAACTCTCGAGGCTGCCACACAAACACAAAGACTGTACCGCTACCAGGTACAATACATACTTGAACTGAATAGCTTGTATCTATACAGAAAAACATTTCAGAGAAAACTCTGCAAGTGAAAATAATCCTTTTTATAATCCTTGGACCACTGATAGATCCAGGGAAATGACCATCTCCCTGAGCCAGAAAGCTCTGCAAGCTCTGATTTCATATGCTGTGGAAATAACTGGAATTACAGTAATAAAGTTACTCAAATTTCAGGTGTAGCTTTATTGTTGTAATATTAATATGATAGAAATAAAATTAAATTCTATACATTTTAACGATGCTTGCCTTGTCATCTCAATTTCCCCAATTCTCTTCACTCCTATTTGCAAACCCTATGCTATCTTTTCTCACCCTATTTTCTCTCTAAAAATATAACTTTAAACCCTCTCTTTTTTCTCCTAGGCTTCCACTCACCATTTTGTTTTAACAAATGAGCTTCCATGCACTGAAAACAGGTTTTACAGCCAGTATTCCAACCAACTGAAAGCCCTAAAACTTTGTAGATTGAGAATCCTGGACAACTTTTGACGTGTCAAAATAGAAATCATTTCTGCTGACAAGCAAACTCGTCTAAAATACCAAGAAGGGTAAAGGCTTTTTCTCTCAACCGAGATCTGGCACCATTCTCCAACCAAGAATATCGCAGGAGACCTGTTGTACCAGGCTACTGCCAATGCTGCTCTGCAATTGTTTGGAGCAAGGTGCATGAATGTCATAGTCAGTCAGATACTTGGTCACTGATTTTCCTACCCTATGGCAAAGGACCAAGGTTCCTCTAAACATACCCAACTAAGAACGGGAACTAATCATGCGGCACATTTTTAATTAGCTGAATAATTTATACAAGAAAATATATTGGGTACGATCTATTGCGATTAATAAAAATTAAGCTATCAAAAATAGAAATTTGCCTTTTCTAATAACTTCTAATAACATGAAGACCAATCTTGTTAATATTTCCAAAGATATTTTCAATATACTCAATGTACAACCCAACCTTAACGCCTCAGCTTACTCAATAATGCATGATGCGAAACAATAAATCATTTCCTTACAAAGAAAAACATTCTATGGCAAAGCAGCTCAAAATATCTACAGAGGGCGCTATTAAGTAAGTAAATAGTAGTCTGCATTTAATATTTTTAAAAACACAAACTGTAGCCAATTCTTAAATAAGA
Organism: Pristiophorus japonicus; assembly: GCF_044704955.1. Taxonomy (NCBI): domain Eukaryota; kingdom Metazoa; phylum Chordata; class Chondrichthyes; family Pristiophoridae; genus Pristiophorus; species Pristiophorus japonicus. Next base: position 31,313,406 of record NC_091996.1, on the reverse strand, counting down.
ACTGTTTCAAGCATTCATTTTATTGCATAAATTTTCAAAATCTGCTAAAATTAAAAATGAAGTATAAAAGGATGAACAAACTTACAAATATAATTGCACGTGCCAAGACTTTAAAATAAAATATTCACAAAATATTTTCAACAAATTTTAAATGGGCATCTCTTTCCCTTTCTTGCTAACTTATAATTAACACTGAAAGTCTGGAGAATATTCCTGAAGTGGATGGATTGTCTAACGTATGCAAACCACCCATTGCTGTGCTCTGCTGAAGTGAAGATCTAATTTACAGCTTCTCTCAGGCACTTCACTGCTTTTAACTTCAAGAAAATAGCAGAATTATGATGACACTAAACAGAATTATGATTCAGAGCACCTGCGGTAAATTACAATACCTGCTTAACAGGCAAATAAAAACAGTTTCCTCATTTTTATGTGCAAGAGGGGTGCTTTAAATGAGATTTTAAAGGCACAAAACACAACCATGTTTCTTTGTTATTTTCCAGAGCAATTTTATGGCATCTTTATCTCGTAAACTTTGCAATGATAACAGTACCTGTCCACATAGAAAGGGAAACAAAACTTGGTCAATGTCTGCAGAACTTCCTGTGGAGAGAAAACAGAGAATTTATGCATCTTATGGGGCCAATAAATCGAATATTAACTGCACCATACAATTACACCTTCCTCTCTCCTACCCCCCCCCCCCCGCCCTCACTCGCTCCATAACAAAATGGGAGACAGATGAAGAAGTAGGGTACTTATCAATTATAGAAAGAAGCAGTGAGCAGTCAATCACTTGTAATAATAAACAATATCAAACTTCATTAAATATGGAAAAAATGAAGATTCACACATGAACAGGCTGCAGGGGCTACCTCACATAACCTCCTGAGGGATTGGAGGTTGGGATGCTGAGTGTTAACACCCCTCCTGGGACGCTCTTCAGCCTGACCATATGGATCATACTAAATAACACCAAACCACATGGGCTTATCTTGGCCTAGACTGCCACTGCTGCCAGAGCTTTGGCTGTTACCTAGAAACAGGGGCTGATGGGATTAGAGAACCAATGGTAGAGTATGACAAAAGAGAAGACCACAGAAAGCAGCATCTCTTTTCTCCAGCCGGTCATGTTTTTAAGCAATACAAAATGGTAGGCACGTGAAATACTTAACAGTTTTTCATCACAAAAAATGGTTTATAAAAAAAGCATGGTTTGAATTTTAAATTACATGCTACCTGAAAGCTACAACATTAAATTATTAAAAGTTGAATACATAGATAGGTTTTTTTTAAGTCTTGAGGTCAAGTTTCAAGTGCCTACCACTGGGACAATGCAATCAATAAAAATGCTGTGGAGCACATTACCTGTGTAAGCAATGAGGGGGCAGAAAGGACAGGGGGACTTTGGGAAAAAAAACATCTGTTCGGCTAAGGGATCCGATGCTGCAATAACTTAAAATCCGATTTAAAATCAAACTCAAACCTCAAATAAGAGAGATTACTAATCCCTGCCTTTTTCCAGTTTTGTAAAAATACGTATATTAAATTCAATATATTTGTCTAACATTTAAACCAACATTATTAGGACTTTTACAAAATTAAAATTTAGGTTACTTGAAATATTTTTCTTGATAGCTGTAATCTTTTTATCCTTTATTTACCAGGTTAAATATATTTCCTACTATGCTTTAGTACTTGGCAGCACAGCAGAAATCAAAGCAAACGGCTTTAAAAATACATTTAACTATCGAACAGTTTCATAATATCAATCCCTTTTTAAAACTGTGTTCTTCCTTTAAAAAATCTATTTACCTTCAGGTAAGGCAAAATATTTTTTTTAAATCCTCATTATAACAAGATGACATTTGTGCGTTTGCAGCTTACAGACCATGTAGTTTACACTACACAAACAATTTTCATAAAATGGTTTGTAATGTTAATTACATCTGCACTTTATATTCATATATTTTACATGTGGATGAGAAATAGCTAATTAAATTTTCCTGTGGTCCCAGCGAACCAGTTCAAGCTGTGGCTGGATTGCCTAAAGCCAATTTGAACCTTCCTGATAAATTAAACATTACTTTGCACACGTAGCAGTTCTCTTACCAGTGCTCTTGAATGCTGAACACTATAAATTATTGGCAGTAACTTCGGCTTAAACCGTCCATGCACTTAGTTGTGCAGTCATCGCAAATCATGTGAAAAATATTTTATTCCTTTAACAGGTTTCCCTGCGGAAATGTTTGTTCTAAATCATACAATGTGATGCTGCTGTAACTATAGCTGTAATCAAGTGACAGCAAAGAATCGGTCTTGTGATCCATTACCCCCACCGTTACACCCTGTCAACCACATGTTGCCATCCATAAGCTACCTTTGGTACCTTAATATAAACTCTTCGAATTCTGAACTATGATTTCTTCTGCCGCAAAAGTAACCCCATCTTATCGGGTTCCATGCTCGAACCACTTCAGAGGCAGTGCAAAGTAACTAACACAGGATTGCAAGCTGTATCCCATCACACCCTTCTTCCACCTTCTAGGAAGTCTTGCACTCTCCATTTATTGTATTTACCCAAATCTTTTTACAATTATGAATCAGTTCCGATGCACTAATAAACATTGAGGCCATTCATTCAGCACACAAGAATTGTTTAAGGCCTCGTAAGCTCAGATTCCTAAGTTTATCAATTAGTTTCCAATACTCTTATAAGATACCATCCACTTTATTGTACATACTTTAAAAAAGGATGCGGTAGCACTGAATGTTTAAGCACCGTTAAAAAGAATTTTAAGATACCGGATTGTAGTTCACAGAAAGTACATTATGGAAGAACTGGCATTCAAAATTTGTTTTTGCATATAACCCAATTTTGAAGGTTTAAAAGGGTTAAATTATATTATACTTTGTAACTATCATGCCGTACATAGCACCATACAATGTTTCAAATAATAAAATGCTGGGCTGGGCTAGATCTTTTGCCCACTGACTATAAATTGGGCAGAAATCTATTCCATTAAATTAAATGCACTCAAATAGTTTTCCAGTTAAAATTTGAAAGGCAGATCAAGCCAGTGCACAAGAAGTAATGTCAGCGGAATGTAGAAAAGCATCCTAGAGAACATGTAAGTTTCATTTTACATAATTAACTTATTCGTTACAAAAAAAACAATTATGAATCAACCAAACCTGGTGAGGTTTGAACATGCAAAGACAAACAAATGAACAGAGCAGTTATCAATGCATCTGTATGGTATGTACTGAAGTACTGTATGTTTAAAACCAGCATTACTTTGAGATAGAAAGTTGCAGCAAAAATTACTGCAATAAATCATTAAAGCAATAAAGCATGTTAAACATATTAGGCTAAACTATATGTACTGTATTCTATACATTTTTAAAGATTCTAAGACTGCACTTTTTTCTGAAAATCCTATTGTTTCTCATTTCAACAAATATTTATTTTATGATTTGGTTTCTGGCTTGTTATTTTGAACAGGAAACTGGTATGTACCAAGCAGTCACATTTGTAAAGAGTAGGGCATGATCCATGTCTCTTGTGGGATGCAAAGCAGCCATGTCACTGCTGGCTTTAGGACATGCACCACCTGTCTCCATTCCCCCAGGTTCCACTCTTTTCATTATCAAACTACTGCTGACATTATAAGCTTCACATGCACTGTCTAAAATCCTCACCGATCAATATTTCCAACCATACACATATTGATGACTACAGCTCATCGATTAAGTTAGCTTCAATTGCAAAGTTTTGACCAAAAATACTTAAAGATGCTGACTTCAAACAAAATGCTGCTGTGCAAAATGTTCGATTGGTCATGAATTTATTCTTCTCGTCCATATTAATAAACTTTCAGAAATCAAGAATCAATGTACATTTCTGGAGTGGTTTACATAGGTTTGGAAGAGATATTTTACAACTCACAGCTAAAAAGACAAGTTTTTAGTTGTCCTCTGACGAGCAGACCTATATAAGCTCGGTGTAAATGTTTGCTTTTAAACATATACTACACCTTCTCTCCAGACCCAGGCCTTCAGAGCAACAAGAATGTACCTCCCAGTTGCGCAAAGGTGAGATTAAGAAATTTAACAGCAGCAATTCAAAGTTTCTCTATCATGGTCAGAATTATCATTCTATTCATTTCTTCCAATTTTTTTTTCATCAAACAACTTAAGGGAGCTCTACTTTGCAGCAGAAATCCCCCCAGGTTAATAACCGGATTTCGATTTGTGTTAATTGAGCCCCTTTGAACTATTCAGCTCAGTAACACCTCCAGCCAGCTCTTCTGATTAGGTCATCATCACGCACTATTTAAAACAGAAATACAGAAAGGGGAGAAACAATATTAATCATAATTTTCTAACGGATTTTGTTTCAGAGGATTGCTGGTGATGGCAAACACTCGTTACTTAGTCTTCCCAGCTCAATTCTGAAAATGTCCCATTCAGAATCATCTTGTTACAGCTCAGAATTATCAAAAATGTAAAAGCCTGTGTGTTTTTTCAGTTTATTTACAAATATTTTATTTTTAAAAGTGAGGATTAGCGATAACATTGGGTAACTGCCTCCAAGGCATCTGAATTATTAGAGATAAATGCAGATCCTTCATTGAGAGCATTTTTATATTTAGTAATATTTAATGCTCAGTTAGCAGTGACTTTTTTTAATGAATATTATATTTAAGTAAATCAAATGCAAATAAAACAGATTCTTGACATATTGTGATTTATTTTCCTGAACGTGCAAATGCATGGTATAGACGTAAATCCACTGATGTCCGCAATGTTGTTAATATTGTGTGTTATTTGTTTAAAAAGAGGGCAAGATTCAAAGAATCATAGGGAGAGAAATTCAGTATTGACCAGTTTGGGGCACAAACGTTGGAAAGCTGGGAAACTTAGCGGCAGGCGCTAATGATAACCAGCTTTTTCTAATTTCGGTGTTTGCGTTCCAGGAAGGAAGTGGAGCGCTAAATCAAGTGCTCCACTTCCTTCCTGGAGCGCTAAAGGATGGAGGTGCGGCGGTAGTGGTGCAGCACTGCACAATGCCACAATGTCCCGTGCAGCACTGCCGCGATCCGAGGCTCCTTCACTCCCTTAAAGGGAAGGGCTATCGCTGCAGGCTCCGCGTTGGGACCAGTGAGCTGTTCCCCGACGGCAGCCGTGATCCGCCCAATTAGCCCTATGCACTGCACTCCAGCAGAGTGCCGGGTTGATCGATCGCGGCCCAGGAGCAATTGAAAAAATTCACTTTATATGTTGTTAAAAATTTTCTCCTACACATGCCAACATCCTCTTTTACTTGCACTACAAATTCCCGGCCTCCCAAACAACTCCTCTTGCAGCTTTCGTTTTGTTGCCTGGCTATGCTGTAGGGGGCAGAACCGAAGTTTGGGTCTGGAGCGCTACCGGGACAATGCGCACGGCAATGATGTCACAATCTCCGGGCGCAGGAGATCGTGGCGCAAAGTGTTATTGCCGCCACGAGCCTCTTGGTCAAGTTAGCCAGAGGCGATAACGGGAGGCGCTAAGGTGGCCAATTTCTCGGCCATAGAATCTTACTGCACAGAAGGTGGCCATTTGAGCCATTTTGCTTGTGCCGGCTCTTTGAAAGAGCTATCCAATTAGTCCTAATCAATACACATATGAGCAAACTCTGCCTTAAACAATTTTTCATTCACTTTCTTTTAAAAACATTTAAGCTTCCATTCCACACAGACCTCCTTCACAGCTTCGCAAAGCCACTTCAGCCTCACCGCTACTGTGCTGGTTTCTCCACCCAACTATTTTTTTATTTGCACTGCCAATTTTATTTGGCTATGTATCTGCACAGCAAGCCTCCTTCCATCCTCTGGCATCATTTTTCATTTCCGCAAAGCTCCGGTTATAACTTGTGCGGCGATGGATAAAATGATGTGGCAATAATTTCTGGGCTCAAGTTTAACTGACAATTAACCTGTTCGTTTTGTTTGCTTTTTAAAATATGCTCTATAAGTGCTCATTGGTAGATGCAAAAGATCCCATGACACTAACAGCAGGGGAGTTCTCCATGCCTTGACCAACATTTATCCCTCAACCAACATCATTTATCTCACTGCTGTTTTGGGGACCCTACTATGTGTAAATTGGCTGCCATGCCTGCCTACAAAACAACAACGACTGGACAGATTAGATGCAGGAAGAATTTCCCGATGTTGGGGAAGTCCAGAACCAGGGGTCACAGTCTACGGATAAGGGGTAAGCCATTTAGGACTGAGATGAGGAGAAACTTTTTCATCCAGAGAGTGATGAACCTGTGGGAAATTCTCTACCACAGAAAGTTGTTGAGTCCAGTTTGTTGGACAAATTCAAAAGGGAGTTAGATGTGGCCCTTACGGCTAAAGGGATCAGGGGGCATGGAGAGAAGGCTGGGGTGGGGTACTGAGGTTGAATGATCAGCCATGATCATATTGAATGGTGGTGCAGGCTCGAAGGGTTGAATGGCCTACTCCTGCACCTATTTTCTATCTTTCTATGTTTCTATGTAATTCATTGGCTGGAAAGCGCTTTGAGAAGTCCTGAGCATGTGAAAGGAGCAATACAAAAATGCACATTCTTTCTTTGCATATCACGAATCCAAAGAACATAACTTTCTTTAGTATGTTTATCCTGAATAGGACGCCCTATTAGAATATTGTTCTGCAGGTTCGTTGCCTGTTGCCAATAACTGAGGCTCCTGAAAACCTTGAAAAGAACAAAAACCTGAGCTGGTTAGTTTAAATAACTGAATATTTTATATTTCATTACAGAAGTGATATTTGAGCCTTGGAAATCTCTCCCATGATCAAACAATTCAATTCCATTTGCAATTATGTTTATTATTCATTGGTTTGTCCTGTTTGAATTTTGGGGACATTGTCTGGAAGTTTGGAAAAGGCCTGTTGTTGGCATTGCTGCCTCATTAGTGAGAAAATCCTACATCGGAACAAAATCTGTAAACCGTGGCAGACTGAGATATATTGGAATTCAGAAGAATGAGAGGTGATCTTATCGAAACGCATAAGATTATGAGGGGGCTTGACAAGGTGGATGCAGAGAGGATGTTTCCACTGATGGTGGAGACTGGAACTAGAGGGCATGATCTTCGAATAAGGGGCCGCCCGTTTAAAACAGAGATGAGGAGATTCTCTCAGAGGGTTGTAAATCTGTGGAATTCGCTGCCTCACAGAATTGTGGAAGCTGGGACATTAAATAAATTTAAGATAGAAATAGACAGTTTCTTAAACGATAAGGGGATAAGGGGTTATGGGGAGCGGGCGGGGAAGTGCAGCTGAGTCCATGATCAGATCTGCCATGATCTTATTAAATGGCAGAGCAGGCTCGAGGAGCCGTATGGCCTACTCCTGCTCCTATTTCTTATGTATGTTCTTATATGCAAACTAATGGGAACTTCTTGTGTGACCCAGGCTCCATGGCATACACCCAAGCAACCTACAAAGAAAACAAGTTTTGGGCACTTCTGCTCTAAGTCTTTCTAATCGTACCTGCTCCTGTTCTGAGGCTGGTGATTTTCCAATTTTTAACAAGGAGAGGTCTGACACAAGGGGCAAAGAGCCTTGGCTTGGGGTAAAATAAACTGACACAATGGCCTCAATACTAATGACCACACCCACACCTCCCCCCCCCCCCCCCCCCATGATAAGCGGGAGAGGGTAGATGGTAAAAATGAAAGCGGGTAATGCTACCCAACCTGCCGCCAAAACGCCTGCCGCTATTTGCGCGGCAGCGGGTTTTGTGGCGTGCAACTAGCCCACCAAGGACACTTCATTAACATATTTAAATCAGGCCCTAAGTGCACTTGGAATCCTGATTTAAACTTAACAGTTGCTGTTACTAACAAGGCTCAGGAAAGTCGGCAGTGAAAGGGAGGCAGGAGCTGCCTGCACAAGAAGTTAAGTGCCTTTTACAGCACTTACCCCTTCCCAACCCCTCATTGAAGCCTTCTGCCTCTGCTCTGCTAATCGCAGCCTCTCCCCCCAGTCCCGTACCGCGATCGCAGACCTTCCCCCGCACCCCCAAGCACCGATGTCTGGCCTTTCCCCATCCCATGATGGCCCCGCTCACTCTCTCTCTCTCTTCCTTCCCTACCCAACGCAATGTCCCTGGCCTTGCCAGATTTTCCCCGCGCTACTCTGCAGCCTCCCCACAAATATTGGGGCAGATGACTTTGTAAGACATGGGAGTAAGAATTCACGTGTGGCATCACCATTTGCTTCATCATGGTGCTATTTTCATATGGTTTCCCCAGCACTTTGATCTAGGCTATATTCCCAAGATGCATGGAGGATGTGAGATGAAGAATTATATTAATGTGAAAAAAACTGAGGGGAAATCTTAAAATATTTTTTCTATATATAAAATATTTAATAATCATTGTATTTTAATTTGAAAAGAACATGCAAACAGTTAAATGTAATTCGGAATGTAAAATGCAATGCAAATTTATCAAAATGTTATGCAAATACAAGTTTGTGTATCATTTTCAGTTCATAATGAGCATACTTATCTTGCCATTCCTTGTAACATTTCAATAAATCCATAAAGGTAGACATTACATTTACTTTCCGCTGATTAATGTACGAGGAAATTTTCCAAACCCGGAACATTTCAGTTCTTCTGGAAGGTTTCATTAAATGTAGGTTTGGGACAAATCTCCGAACATTTAAAAATGTGTCACACCAGCATACAAGGTTGACATTTCCTGGAACATTCTGTGCACACTGACTTCAGTATTTTGTGCTAATCCAACCCGTACCTGCACTAAATTATGCTCCAGCATTGTAAGCCCCAAGTGCAACAACTCCTCTATACTAATTGACGTACCAGCTCCATCTCATCCCAATGTCATTGCCAAAGCAGTTAAGCATCCAAATAATTAGCCTATTAACCTTTGGACATCACTGATTATCACTCATTTCATTTCTATTTAAAAACCGAGCAATCCATTCATACAGACAAAATGTTAACAAATGGTAAGCCTACAAGTTTGCACAAGATTTTGCTTTTTCTCTTCATTACCCTCACTCCTGTGCCACTTTAACATTCCAAAGTAGACTGATACAATTTATTATTAAGCAAATAAAAGCAGTAATCAAGCCTACAGAACATGCAGAGTTTTGGCACATGTACAAGTGTGTGCGTGCCCATTTTCAAGGAAACCAACTATCCAGTAAGTGCAATTGTAGTTATTTCTAGTTACTGTAAATGGCTTCTATAAGAAAAATGACCAGTTATTTCACTTAATATCTTTTAGTAGGAAGATGGGTATCCTATTGCTTGTTCAACTGGGCTCAGTCTTTTTCAAGGGAGAACACATGGTACATTGCAGCATTCAAACTATTAAGGCAGCAACTATAAAGACCGATGTAAATGAATTCCACAGTTGAACCCAAAAGGAAATCACTAATGAAACTTGGTGAGAATCTAACAAAATTTTTTCTTAAAGAAAATATATTGCCAGTTCCCAACATACTCATCTTTATAATGAATTTCCTGTCTTGAGATAAAGTCATCAATTGCCCCAAGTTTAGTTAAAATCTGTTGAAACATACAGGGATTACTTTGGGGATGTGTATACTTCAGTAATGAATGAGCAGATAAAGGGAAATAAATGATCAATCCACCCTCTCCTCCCCACACACAGTCCAAAGTAAAACTTATGAATAATTCAACGGTGTCACATTGTTACATATACTGTAGGTGTATGTCTTTATATGTAAAAATATAATACAGTGGATACTCTTTCACAAGTCCAGAACCAGGGGTCACAGTCTAAGGATAAGGGGTAGGCCATATAGGACAGAGATGAGGAGAAACTTTTTCACCCAGAGAATTGTGAACCTGTGGAATTCTCTACCACAGAAAATTGTTGAGTCCAGTTCGTTGGATATATTCAAGAAGGAGTTAGACGTGGCCCTAACGGCGAAGGGGATCAGGGGGTATGGAGAGAAAGCAGGAGTGGGGTACTGAAGTTGCATGATCAGCCATGATCATATCGAATGGTGGTGCAGGGACAAAGGGCCGAATGGCCTGCTCCTGCACGTATTTTATATGTTTCTATGTTTCTAAGTGCAATATAAACATTAATCAAAGTAAGCAATTCTATTGAAAAAGTAATACTGTTCTCCCAACTAAAATGATACAACTTGAAATAATTGTTCCTTTTTCTTGAGCAGGGTAGCATAAACTACAATTGTATTTAAAATATCTATATGAGGAAATAACTGTAAAAGTAAATACTTCTCCCTGCCATCCTCTCAAGATCATGCTCAGCCATGATAGACACCTCCAGCCATTCAACAGTCTGCTAATACTCAGTCTAAAAATGGGCATTTAGCAAAGTACCAGAAAACTACTGACGCCTATAGAACAATACCAAGATGAATCAAAGCCCCAGGAAGAACGGGGAGGAAAGTTTCAATAAGGGAGAGATCACGGGAAGTGATTTCTCTACACACGGTCCTTTCGTGAAATAGCATTGTATTCTTACTTGTGAGCAATAAACATTAAGTGCTCTGCACCTGAATAATTCAGAATCAACTTGAAGGGTGGTGGATGCAGAAACCCTCACCACATTTAAAAGGTGCTTGGATGGGCACTTAAAGTGCCGTAACCTGCAGGGTTACGGACCTAGAGCTGGTAATTGGAATTAGACTGGATAACCTCTTGTTGGCTGGCGCAGATACGATGGTAAGTACTGCAGGGAATTGAATATGGCCAAGGTGATCTACTGGATGGGTCAGAGAGGAATTTTCCCAGATTTTTTTCCCCAATTGGCCTGGGTTTTTATAGAAACATAGAAATTTACAGCGGAGAAGGGGGCTATTTTGGCCCGTCGTGTCCGCGCCAGCCGACAAAGAGCCACACGGCCCTCGGTCAGCAGCCCTAAAGATTACATATAAACCTATGAACAATGATCAATAGCAGAAAGGTAAAGAGCACCCAGCCCAACCAGTCCACCCCACACAACTGTGACACCCCTTACACAGACATTCTACACTCCACCCCAACTGGAGCCATGTGATCTCCTGGGAGGCGCAAAAAAACAGATAAGAAACCCAGGCCAACTGGGGAATAAAAATCTGTTTTTTGCCTCTCCCAGATCGCATGGCTCCGGTTGGGGTGGAGTGTAAAATGTTTCAGTATAAGGGGTGTCACAGTTGTGTGGGGTGGACTGGTTGCTCTTTATCTTTCCGTCATTGTTCATGGCTGCTGACCGAGGGCCGTGCGGCTCTTTGTCGGTCGGCGCAGACACAATGGGCCGAAATGGCCTCCTTCTGCACTGTAAATTTCTATGTTTCTATTAAAACCACTGCTAGTCTTTTGCAGCTGTATCATTGTCCAGTGATTCAACATAATGAATCCTGCACTGATTCATCATCATAAGTGGTCCCTCGAACGAGGATGACTTGCTTCCACAAGAGTTCACAGATGTTTCAATGAAGGACCCGATGTTCCAGTCTTGAACTCCAACTGAAGGGGTGGAAGATGCCTGTGCATGGATTGTTTTACCACCATACGGGCTCGACAGAGCTCGGCTTTTATCCAGTGGCAAGGGTTGAACCAGGATGACTGGAGATCTGCTCTGCTGCACGGACCTAGTGCGCTGATTACCCCATCTGTTTGTCCACAATAGTGTTCCACACCTACAGATCTATCCTGGCTTTGGATTTAAAAATGCTGTTTTGCTAATCTGTTGCCAGCTAAGTGGTTGGTATTAGGAATAAAAACAGAAAATGCTAGAAATACTCAGCAGGTCAGGCAGAATCTGTGGAGAGAGAGAGAAACAGAATTAACGTTTCAGATTAATGACCCTACTGTTTTCTGTTTTTATTTCAGATTCCAGCATCTGCAGTATTTAGATTCTGAATTGGTATTGGGATTTTGCTGGAACTTTGGTGCTCAGAAATAAATTAAACAGAAAATGAATGTTGAGATACTTGATCTGAGAGAAGGGTTACTAGATTGATTCTTGGGATGAGAGGGCTGTCGTCCTATGAGGAGAGATTGAGTAAATTGGGCCTATACTCTCTGGAGTTTTAAAGAATGAGAGGTGATGTCATTGAAACAGGTAAGATTCTGAGGGGGATTGACAGGGTAGATGCTGAGAATTTTGGACGCTCAACTTGTACCCTCTCTTGTGCCGGGCTGCTAGCCTCAGCCGAAACCCTCCCTGGTGGCCAAGTGGGCACCAGGAAAGCGGCTGCAAGTTCGCAGCGGCCCGCCTCTTTAAAAGGGGAAGGCCGTTGTGACGTCAGCCACGCCGCGCTTCCATCCGTCTATCGCCCCGTAGAGACGAATTATTCCTCCGATACCACCCCACAGATTTTTGTTCATTCAAATATCCCAATTCCGGGATATTTCGGTGCCCATCTAGCTGGGCGCTAAACTTTCATTTAATTCAAATTGTGTGCCCAAAAACGGGGTGCGGGGCAATTTTGCCCCCTCCCCCCCTTGTGTATTGCGACTAGATCAAAGAACACCACCTTGCAGTAGTATGTTCGCCCATCACCTTGAAAGACAGAAACTTTGCGTGGTGCTCTCTGGTGGTTAGAACGGAAGAGGCATTGTTTAAATCTCTGGCAATCATCAACTCGCCTGAGACATTACCTGACTGATTACAGCAGTTTGTTTTAAACTGCTCATTTTTGAGGCACTTGCTCAGTTTTCTCTGATCCAGGGTGGGTATGAATAACCTATTTTGGTGGAGAACAAAGTAGCAAGGGTATCAACAGTAGCAGCAAAGTTAACGTTTCAGGTCGATGACTTTTCATCCAGGTTTCTGACAAAAGTTCACAGACCTGAAATGTTAACTGTTGCTCTCTCCACAGATGCTGCCTGACCTGCTGAGTATTTCCAATATTTTCTGGTTTTACTTCAGATTTCCAGTATCCGCAGTATTTTGCGATCACTCCTCTATAGTGCAACAAAGCTACTCTTGAAAAACCAGCACTCTGGAGTCAGGGAATGGGAAACCCAATATTATAACCATTGGGTCAAGATAGTAATTCTCAGCATAAGTTCTGAACAGAGGTTAAATAAGCAACTATTTTCTTTAATACAAGCTATGCTGGTGCTAAAATCAACAAAGGAAATTTGGCCTGGATCACTATTAGAGGGAAACTTCAGAGTCTCCAATAACAAAATCTCTTTGACAGATACCACAGAACATATTTTCACTTATTTCCCCAAACAGACCAATGCGACATGTCATACTAGGGCAAATCTTTCTAGATGTAATGGCATACAGTCATACTGACTGGTCCACCCATATCTTCAATTACCTGAGTAAGACAGAAATGCCTTGGGTTAGGTGACATTGTTGGAATCCATGTTAACTGTAAGGATGCTCATTTAATTGGCCAGAGCTTTTCATGTTGACAGTATTAAGAGAGATAGTGGGTCCCCAGATCCAATGATCAAGAAAGATACCATCCAAGATAGCCTCCCTCTGTTCTCCACTGGCAGTGGGTAGTACACTTGCCTGAGTCAGAAGGTTGTGGATTCAAGTCCCACTCCAGGAACTTGAGCGCAGAAATCTATGCCGACACTCCAGTGCAGTGCTGAGGGGTGCTGCACTGTCAGAGGTGCCGTTTTTTTGATGAGACATTAAACCAAGGCTCTGTCTGCCCTCAGGTGGGTATAAAAGATCCCATTGCACTATTTCTAAGAAGAGCAGGGGAGTTATCCCCGGTGTCCTGGCCAATATTTATCCCTCAATCAACATAACAAAAACAGATTATCTGGTCATTATCACATTGCTGTTTGTGGGAGTTTGCAGTGTGCAAATTGGCGGCCACGTTTCCCACGTTACAACAGTGACTACACTCCAAAAGTACTTCATTGGCTGTAAAGCACTTTGGGATGTCCGGTGGACATGAAAGGCACTATATAAATGCAAGTCTTTCTTTCTTTATAATGACCACCCCAGATTCAGGTAAGATTCCAACAGCAGTACACATCATAGACTCAAAACCTCCATTCAACTGCCACCCAGAGTGTCAGACAATCTCCTAGCTTGCCTCGTCTGCTTTGTTCCCCAACAACCAGGCCAAATAGAATGGATCATCAGACCAATTGACAGATTTGTTATGTTTTTATTCTGGAAAGAATGCAGAAGGCCATCCTTTTGCTGGAGGAGCTGGAGGAAGAATGAAATTCCTCCTTACAAGCTTACTGAAAAAGTTGATACAAGTGTAAATTAGGAAGGTTTATCCTCTTCCTTAGACACAATCATTTATAGGAAAGGCATATTAATAGCACACACAGATATTAAAGCCAAAACAAAAATTAAATCATAACGAAAATGCCGAATCAAATCAGAGAGTATTATAAAATAAATGGTTAATTTATTTTGCTGTGAATTGTTGTGCTCTTATATGTGAGGGTTCATTAATGCTGGGAAATGGAACACTTTCTATTTCAGGCACACAATTTCAGTATGAGCACCAAGTCAGATGCATCGGAGTTAAACGGAGAGTCAATCCCCTTTACTCTCTCCAATAATGAAACACAGCCCCAACTTCAGAAGAGAATCCCCTACCTGCGCTGGCTATCATGTGACCTCTCTAAATAGATCTGAGATGAATTAGAGACAGTGTTGTGCTGCAGCCATACCCACTGCTAACTTGAATGAGACTGTCCAAAACCATTTTATATGTTGGCTTCTTCCAGCCAGCAAACAGGATAAAAACTTTTGCCCCAGCAGTCAGTACTGGATTTGAACTCCACTCCCAGAGGTGAAAGCTCTAACCTATTGTGCCATCCACTCCCGGCAACAAATTCTTGGATCAGCTTCCTGAAAATGAACAGCACATTAAGGGCTCATCTATGAACTTTAGGAACAAGAGTAGGCCATTCAGCCCTTTGAACCGTGGGATCTGCACCTCCTCTCTCCTCTAGTGTGAACAAACTGTAAGATTCTTCCCAATCAGTCACATAAAATAAATTAAGATGGGGACGGGTGGGTGTACATGTGCTCTAGGTGAAAAAGGTCTCTTAAAAGATAGATATCCATGTGATTTCCCAACTGCACGGAATAAGCATCCACTATACCACTATATATGGAGTCTAATAAGTTAGAAAAAACTAGCTATCTTGACCTGATCACTTCATTTCCTTCTTCTGATTCAGGTTTCTACAAGAATGGTTAGAATGATTCTCACCAAAGCATAAGTGTTAAAAATGTTCAAAACAAAACTGAAAACAGTGGTAAATATTCCATGATATTGGCTGACTAAAGATAAGTTGTGCTATTAAAATTTGATCTTTATGAATCTCTGTTGCCTCAAAGGTTGAATTTTGCCTTTTTGCCCTTAATCGCAGTTGAAATGCTCATGATTCACACCAGGCAACAGCTTTTCTACCATCAAGTCCTTTAAGTCTGACTTGGTCATTACACTAAGGGGGGAATGGGGGTAGTAAGAATCCCCAAAGTCTCACTTTCTTTATAACATAAACAGAAACTGTGGATAATGGGCCCTTGCTGAATTCTCTGCACTTTAAGGCTCCCCATGGGATTTTGGTTTCACAGTTGTGACTGAAACTGCGTGAAGACAGCATTTCTGACTTGTACCTTAATGACACTGTAAACACTGAAGTAAGAGGGCAGGAGTGTATAGAAGGCTTGCTAATAATGGTCTTCAATCTATCCTTTCCTTGCCTTAGTCAACATACCTACAAAGCTTTGAGATTATTTACAGAATGTATTTTTAGAATAAATATACACCAATCAAATAAAACCTATCCTCAGAAAATCTGTTACAACATTAAACATAATCTATACAATTGGAAAAAAGTATTCCACACATACAGCTTTAAAAAATCTTCAAAATTACATTATAATGGTGCAAAATGTTTTGCTTTACTATTTCCATGCAGATACAATAATGATCTACTTATTCAGCCCACTGATAATTTAGTTAATACAAAAAGCTGCGGTACTGTTTTCGTTTTTTTTTAAAAAAAGGATTTGTCAACTACAAAATGAAAAATTGAGAGAAATCAGCCCAATGGAAAAAAACTGGAAGCTCCACCATCTCTTGTCATTGTACAGGAAGAGAGTGCCACCATTAACAAGATAGATCTAAAACTCCAGATTGAGTTTACTTTCAATGTTAACATGGCTCCTAGAAACATTTTCATGTCAGTCCACTTATGGACAGTCAAAGTGAGATAATGTGGAGGATTTTTGTTAATCTTTTAAAAGAAACTTGTTCAAGCATGGTTCATAGATTAGGAAGACTTATCGTTACCCAAATGTTAGGTAAACCAACCACATAATAAAGGTGGGAGCATTTGTCCTTTTTGTGAAGTGGAAGGGAAGAATTTAATTTGTCTTTACAAACTTCATACGGACAGAAAAAAACACTACCTGTACCCAAGTGGCACTTTGAACAGTAGCTTTAAAATTGGGCTAGAATTTTCTAAGGCTTATCGCCTGGTTTCTGGGCGGTATTGGCCATTGTGGGCACTAATCAGGTAAGCGAAAAATTCCCTACCTGAGTTATGGCAACAGTTTCGAGGTACCGCTGGGGAGCGGACCACCAGCGTGCACCGTCCTCTGATCGCACTGGCGCGATGTTTGGCTCAGCGGTGACCCGTAGGTAAGTATGAAAAAACTGCCCATGAGGATCAGCGGAGCTGGGCGGTGGGTGAGTAGCTCTTCAAGAAAAAGGTTAGTAACTGTTTTATTACTAATTATTTGAAAAATCTGTTGTGGTTATTTAGTTTAAAAGGGTCTTGGGAATGTTTAAAAAATTATTTTTTTTTTTTAAGGTGATGTTTTTTGAAAAACTATTTTTATTGTTTTTCTGCTGCTAAACCTCAAGGTAAATTTTATTGATTTTTTAAATTTATCACTCATTTTGTTTAGTAGCCACCCAATCGACTTTAAATTGCACTTTTTCACCCAGAATGGGGGTGCAACGCCCATGTTTTTCACTCAGCAGATTTTTTTTTTGGGGGGGGGGGGGGGGTTGTTTTCGCCGGCTATAATCTTCCCAGTCTTAGCTGTCTTTTGGGCGGCAATCGGACGCTGGCGGGCCGAGAGAAAAAATTGGGCTAGAATTTCCTCACATGTAATGTTTTTACTCATTAAAACAAGAGAGGCCAGTGATGGTGAATTTCACCCTGAATTTCAGCCTCCCAAGTCACAGTTAACACACCCAGATACAGAGTAAAGTTTCCTGTGGCTTAACCCAATCCTTACAAAAGCGCCATCACTGCACCAGTATGATTTTTTTCCCCATTTCCTGCACCAGCCATCTTGAGATCGCACTAAGACTGCATTGTGATATAGGCCTATACCTACAAGAACAAAGGCTGAAAAAGTCAAAACTTATTAACTTAGCAACCCTCCAGTTGACAGAATTGGATTCTAATTCAAGAACACCTTGTATTTTATATAGTGCCTTTAACATAGGAAAATGTCCCTCGGCAGGAGTGATTAGACAAAAGTTAACACCAAACCAAAGGAGATACTAGGAAGGGTGACTAAGAGCTTGGTCAGAGGTAAGTTTTATGGAGCATCTTAGAGAAAACTGTAGAGTGGCGGAGAGGTTTAAGGGGAGACTTCCAGAGCTTTGGGCCTAGATGTTTGAAGGCACGGCTGCCAATGGTGGGCGGAGGGGGTAGGGGATGCACAAGAGGCCAGAGTTGGAGAAACGTAGAGTTCTCAGCTTGCAGAGATGAAAGGCTAGTGCACAAAGTCACTGTATTACTCCGTCTCTATCAGCATACAATTTTAATTTGTATTCATGTATCATTTTGCTGCTCCCTATTGTACATATTTACTGTTATTGACAATGTACATTCATACTCAGATTTCAATGGTCAGTAAAATATCACTTTTTGTAACAAAGTTGAGACAGAATCCATTTTTGGATTGATGTGTTCAAAGAGTTAAAAATATTAAACACTGTACAGAAAATTTTGCTTTGATTCATAATGTCTGTTCAAATGCCAAAATGCCTACATGCATTCACCATCTGTGACCTTATCCTGACAGGTCTTTTACACAATCTTTGAAAACTCTCTTACCCAGCTATCAGCTCTCTTCAAAGCTGACACTGCAAGGGCTTGAATCAATCAATATTTGTCCATGCACAAATCTGGTTTTGCAAAGTAGTGGCTACAATTTCCTCCCTGAATATTTCCAAATCTAGTGTAAGGGGTGGGGAGTGAAGAGTAATTTGACAAACTGCAAACAATTTATGCAAATCTGTTTAACTGTTCACAGACAAACAAACATTTATTTAGCTTTTGAAATGCTTTCCTAATTTGAGTATGTAACAATGAAAGAGAAGTAGGCTGAACCAAAGGGTAGCTTAACGGCTGTCCCACTGCATAAATATTCAGCTGAAGATTACAGGATTCATGTTCAGCCTTCTTAGGTTTCTCCAAAGTCCACATAGAATTCAAGGGAACAAAACTAGTGAGAAGTAGAGCAGATGTCAAACAATGCTGCAGTCTGTCCTTCCTTTCTCTCAATCAGTACTTAGTCCTTTTATTTCCTCAGTCAATATGGCTGGGTCATTCAATGATTTTCCTATAGACTCACTGTATTGTAACCACAGATCTATGCACAGGGCTGCTGTCAGCATTCCCAAATTTCCCAATGAAAGGGCATTATGCTAATTCTCCGTCTCTTACTCAATCTCTCCGGCTAGCCTCAAATGCAAACTCGCTGGTGTATCCCAAGTCCCAGCCTTCATTTCGTGCCTGTTCAGTTTGCCTTAGGGCCCTGCTGCTTGTTTTGACAGTGGATCCCCCCAGATAGTTGGGATTAGTAGGGCTTGTTTAGATAAACTTGAATCAAGGCCTCCCAATGTACAAGATAGACACAGCTACTGAGATTCCAGCTGCCATATCCTTTCATCCAGATAAAACTGCATTTGCACAGTAGCTATTCAAACCAAAGGCTATGTCAAAAAAATAATATACTGAACGAGAGGCTGATAAAAGTAGTTTCAAGCAATCTTCTGTGCTGATATGAAAGTAGAAGCAACACAAGTCTCTAAGAGGGTTATTAAACAGGGAATACTACGCTGTGTTTACCAGCTGACAATCGTTTCATTTATCAAGTCTGCTTATGCTATTCAGTCTGGGGAGTTACACAGTGTAAACAGCACTGAAACTGTATGCAAGAAAATCCCGCAATATCAAACCCCTGCATTCATCGAGCATCACATTTTAAGCCTTTTCAGTCACTGGTACTTTTGAAATGAAGGAACTGGGATTTGTCTTCACGTCACAGTGCACAGAAACTGCAGATCAGTCCTACAAAGCTTAAGCATATGTACTTGTTTTTCTTAGTTAAATATATGAAAAGTGTATAGCATTATATTTTTCCATAAATATACGGTAGGTTATTGGCTATGTTACTGGACAAGTAATTCAGAGGCATGGACTAAAATTCCAAAGAATGCGAGTTCAAATCCCACCATGGCAGTTTGAGAAAAAACAAAATCAGGAAATGGTACCAGTACAAATCGACCATGAAGTCTGATTGTCTTAAAAATCCAACTGAATCATAGAAATTTACAGCACAGAAGGCGGCCATTCAGCCCATTGTGTCCGTACCAGCCAACAAAGAGCTATCTAGCCTAATCCCACTTTCCAGCTCTTGGTCCGTTGCCTTGAAGGTTATGGCAATTTAAGTGCACATCCAAGTACTTTTTAAATGCTATGATGGTTTCTGCCTCTGCCACCCTTTCAGGCAGTGAGTTCCAGACCCCCATCACTCTCTGGGTGAAAGCAATTCTCCTCAAATCTCCTCTAAACCTTCCATCAATTACTTTAAATCTATTCCCCCTGATTATTGACCCCTCTGCTAAGGGAAACAGGTCCTTCCTATCCATGCCCCTCATAATTTTATATGCCTCAGCCTCCTCTGTTCCAAAGAAAACAGCCCCATCCTATCCAATAGTTCCTCATAGTTATAATTTTCCAGTCCAAGCAACATCCTCGTAAATCTCTGGTACAATCACATCTTTCCTGTAATGTAGTGACCAGAATTGCATGCAGTACTCTAGCTGTGACCTAACTAGTGTTTTATACAGTTCAAGCATAACCCCCTTGCTCTTATATTCTATGCCTCAGCTAATAAAGCAAGCATCTCAAATGCCTTCTTAACCACCTTATCTACCTGTCCTGCTACCTTCAGGAATCTGTGGACATGCACTCCAAGGTCCATCTGTTTCTCAACACTTCAGTGTCCTAGTGTATTGTGTATTCCCTTGCCTTGTTAGCCCTCCCCAAACGCATTACCTCACACTTTTCTGGATTGAATTCCATTTGCCACTTTTCTGCCCAACCGACCAGCTCGTCGATATCTTCCTGCAGTTTAGAGCTTCCCTCCTCACTGTCAACCACACGGCCAATGTTTGTATCATCTGCAAACTTCTTTATCATGCCCCTTACATTTAAGTCTAAATCATTAATACACACTACAAAAAGGGCCGAGTACTGAGCCCTGTGAAACATCACTGGAAACAGCCTTCCAGTCACAAAAGTTCCTTTCAACCATTACCCTTTGCTTCCTGAGCCAATTTTGGATCCAATTTGTCACTCTTCCTTGAATCCCATGGGCTTTTACTTTTTTGATCAGCCTACCATGTGGGACCTTGTCAAAAGCCGTGCTAAAATCCACGTAAACTATAACAAACGCACTGCCCTCATCGACCCTCCTTGTTACCTCCTCAAAGAACTCAATCGTTAGTCAGACACGACCTTCCCTTAACAAATCCGTGCTTACTGTCCTTGATTACTCTATGTCTTTCTAAATGAAGGTTTATACTGTCCCTCAGAATTGATTCCAGTAATTTGCCCACCACTGAGGTTAAACTAACTGGCCTGTAATTGCTCAGTTTATCCCTTCCTCCCTTTTGAGCAATGGTACATCTTTAGCAGTTCTCCAATCCTCTAGCACAACTCCTGTAGAAACGGAGGATTAAAAAATGATGGTCAGAGCCTCCGCAATTTGCTCCCTTGCTTCTTTTAATAGCCTCGGATATATTTCATCTGGTCCTGGCGATTTATCTACTTTCAAGGATGCTAAACACCTTACTACTTCCTCTCTTACTATGTTTATCCCGTCCAATGTTTCAGTTTCTTCCTCCTGAACTTCAACGTCGGCATCACCCCCTCTTTTGTGAAGACAGCCGCAAAGTATTCATTTCGTATCTTACCCACATCCTCCACCTCCACACACACATCACCATTTTGGTCCCTAATAGACCCTACTCTTTCCTTAGTTAACCTCGTGCTCTTTAAGTAATTGTAAAACATCTTTGGTGTTTCTTTAATTCTACTTGCCAGTATTTTTTCATGCCCTCTTTTAGTTTTCCAAATTTCCTTCTTAATTTCGCCCCCTGCACTTTCTGTACTCTTCTAGGCCTTCTGCAGTATTGAGTTCACAATATCTGATATAGGCTTCCGTTTTTTGCCTTATCTTAGCCTGTATGCACCTCGTCATCCAGGGAGCTCTAAATTTGGTAGTTCTACCCTTTTTCTTTGTGGGAACATGCTTACCCTGAATTCCATGTACCTCCCCCTTGAATGCCTCCCACTGCTCTGGCACTGATTTATCTTCAAGTAACTGTTTCTGGTCCACTTTTGTTAAATCACTTCTCAGCGTAGTAAAATTGGCTATCCCACAATTTAGAATCCTTACTCCTGTTTTTTCTTTGTCCTTATTCATAATTATGCTAAAACTAACTGAATGATGATCACTACCACAAAAATGCTCTCCCACTGATAACTCCTTCCACCTGTCCAGCTTCAGTCCCTAACTAAATCCAGAACTGCTCCCCCTTTTGTCGGGCTTGCTGTGTATTGGTTAAAAAAGTTCTCCAGAATGCAATTTAGGAACCCTGTGCCCTCTGTACTTTTTACACTGATAGCATCTCAGTTAATATTAGGGTCATTGAAATCCCTGCACTATTGTCAGAAATGCCTCCAAATTTGCTCTTCTATCTCCCTCCGACTGTTTAGAGCTCTATAGTATAACCCCAGCAGTGTGATTGCTCCTTTTTTGTTTTTTAGTTCAACCCATTTAGCCTCATTTGATGATCCTTCTAACATATCATCCCTACTCACAGCTGTAATTGTTACTTTAATTAATACTGCGACCCAACCCCCCCTCCTTTTTTAACCCCCTCTCTATCTCACCTGAAAATCCTGTAGCCAGGAATGTTGAGCTGCCATTCCTGCTCTTCTTTCAGCCATGTCTCAGTACTGGCTATAATATCATAATCCCACGTGTCCATTTGTGCCCTTAGCACAGCAAATGCTATCAACCCTGACAACATCCCAGCTGTATGCTCTTCCAGTACAGCTACAATACTGGCCTCTACCAGACAACGTGGAAAATTATCCAGGTATGTCCTGCCCACAAAAAGCAGAACAAATCCATTGCCACCAATTGCTATTCCATTAGCCCAACGCCAATCATCAGCAAACTGATAAAAGGAGTCGTCAAGTGGCATGTACCCATCAATAACCTGTTAACCGATGCTCAATTTAGATCCTGCCAGAACCACTCGGCTCCAGTCCTCATTATAGCCGTGGTCCAAACATGGACACAAGAGCTAATTTTCAGAGGTGAGCAGAGAGTGACTGCCCTTGGTAGCAAGGTAGATTTTGACCGAGTGTGGCACCAAGGAGCCCTAATAAAACTGAAGTCAATGTGGATCAGAAGGAAAACTCTCCAGTGGCTGGAGTCACACCTAGCACAAAGGAAGATAGTTATGGTTGTTGGAGACCAATCATTTCAGCCTATAGGAGTGTCTCAGGGCAGTGTCCTAGACCCAACTATCTTCAGCCGCTTCATCTATGTCCTTCCCTCCATCATAAGGTCAGAAGTGAGCCTGTTTGCTGATGATTGCACAGTGTTCAGTGTTCCATTTGCAATTCTCAGATAATAAAGCAGTTCATGCATACATGCGGCAAAATCAGGACACCATCCAGGCATGAGCTGAAAAGGCAAGTAACAATCGCGCCACACAAGTCTCAGGCAATGACCATTTCCAACAAGAGCGAGCATAACCACCTCCCCTTAACATTCAATGGCATTACCAGGAGAGTCCGGGAGCGGGACAAAGAATAAAAGAGCTGTAGTGGTAGGGGATTCAATAGTTAGGGAAACAGAGAGGTGTTTCTGCGGCCGTAGACGTGACTCCAGGATGGTATGGTGCCTCCCTGGTGCCAGGGTCAAGGATGTCACAGAGCGGATGCAGGGCATTCTGGGGGGAAGAGGGTAAACAGCTACAGGCCGTTGTCCATATCGAGACAAATGACATAGGTAGAAAGAGGGAATGAAGTCCTGCAGGCAGAATTTAGGGAGCTAGGAGGAAAATTGAAGGGTAGGACCTCGAAAGGTAGTAATCTCCGGGTTACTACCAGTGTCACGTGCTAATGAGTACAAGAATAGAAGGATAGAGAGGATAAACTCGTGGCTGGAGAATTGGTGTAGGGGGGTGGGCTTTAAATTCCTGAGGCATTGGGACCGCTTCTGCGAGAAATGGGACCTATACAAACCGGATGGGTTGCACAACAGCGCCGGGACCAATATCCTCGCGGAGAGTTTTGCTAGTGCTGTTGGGGATAGTTTAAACAAGCTTGGCAGGGGGATGGGAATCTGGGAACAAATTCAATAGGGAAGGAAGTAAAGTTGAAATTGGATAGCAAGAATGTAGAAAGTGAATCTGTAAGACAGAGGAAACAAGTAGTAATCAAGGGGGTCTTCCAGTGCTAAATGGTATACACTTTAATGCAAGGAGTATGGCGAATAAGGTGGATGAACTAAAAGCACAGATAGACACTTGGGAGTATGACATTATAGCCATTCCAGAGACATGACTGAAAGAGGAGCAGGTTTGGCAGCTCAATATTCCTGGCTACAGGATTTTTATACAAGACAGAGAGAGGGGTAAGAAGGCGGGGGGGGGGGTCGCAGTATTGATTAAATAAACTATTACAGCTGTGAGGAGGGATGATATGTTAGAGGGATCATCAAATGAGACCATATGGGTTGAATTGAAAAATAGAAAAGGGGCGATCAGACTGCTGGGCATGTATTATAGACCCCCAAACAGTGGGAGGGTGATAGAAGAGCAAATATGTAGGCAAATTTCTGTGAAGTCCAAAAATCAAAGAGCAGTAATAGTAGGGGATTTTAACTATCCTAATATTGATTGGGACAAATATAGTGTGAAGGGTATAGATGGTGAGGAATTCTTAAAATGCATTCAAGAGAACTTTTTTAGGCAGTATGTAACAAGCCCAACACGAGATAATCTCTTGTTGGCTGGCGCATATACGATGGCAAGTACTGCAGGGAATCGAATACAGCCAGGGCGATCTCCTGGATAGGTCGGAGAGGAATTTACCCAGATTTTTTTCACCAATTGGCCTGGGTATTTTCTCTTTTTTTTGCCTCTCCCAGGAGATCGCAAGGCTCCAGTTGGGGGGCGGGGTGTAGAATGTTGCGGTACAAGAGGTGTCGCAGTTGTGTGCGGCGGACTGGTTGGGCCGTGTGGGTCTTTACCTTTCCGCCACTGTTCATTGGTTTATATGTAACCTTCAGAGCTGCTGACCGAGGGCCGTGTGGCTCTTTGTCGGCCGGCGCGCACATGATGGGCTGAAATGACTTCCTTCTGCACTGTAAATTTCTTTGTTTCTACCATCGCCAAGTCCCCCACCATAAACATCCTGGGGTATCACCAGTGACCAGAAGCTCAACTGGACCACCCACATATATGCAGTGGCTACTGGAACAGGTCAGAGGCTGGGTATTCTGTGGCAAGTGGCTCACATCCTGACTGCTCCCCCTCCCCCCAAAGCCCCTCTACCACCTACAAGTCAGGAGTGTGATTGAATACGTTCCAATTGCTTTCATCCTTTTCACTGAATTGTGCCAACACCACTTGATTACCCTGCCTCCTTTTCCCTTACACCAAACTGGTGCAGAGGCCCTTGGGATTGTTGATAGCATTACATTTACCTCCAAATCCTCCAACTACCCATAATATTTTTTTTCAAAAATTGTTCCAAACAGGAAAGTTCACTCCTTGCTTAAGCTTTCAAGCTCCAAAAGTGAGCTGTTTTCTGCTAGTTTCCAGTTATGTTTGGCATAATACTTGACTATTTTCAACTAAAATCACAAACATTTTGACACCAGAATTATTTAGTACTTGGAAGTTTGCATAAAATCATCTTTATCAAATTTTTTAAGGTGGAAAGTCATATCAGCAAAGGATTTGCTGAAATGAATAGAAACATAGAAAATAGGTGCAGGAGTAAGCCATTCGGCCCTTCGAGCCTGCACCACCATTCAATAAGATCATGGCTGATCATTCACCTCAGTACCCCTTTCCTGTTTTCTCTCCATACCCCTTGATCCCTCTGGCCGTAAGGGCCATATCTAACTCCCTCTTGAATATATCTAACAAACTGGCATTAACAACTCTCTGCAGTAGGGAATTCCACATGTTCACAATTCTGAGTGAAGAAGTATCTCCTCATCTCGGTCCTAAATGGCTTACCCCTTATCCTTAGGCTGTGACCCCTGGTTCTGGACTCCCCTAACATCGAGAACATTCTTCCTGCGTCTAACCTGTCCAGTCCCGTCAGCCAAGAACCTGGGAAGTAGATCTGTATGGAGTTAAATTATGACTAGTTGAAGGTGAATTGCCAGTTCCAAGTTCAGTACTAGTACCACTACAGTCATCACGACAAACTAGCTATGGTTTAACATGTTCAGTGTTAAGATTCTGAACAGGATTTTGTGTTATAGTATTTGAAAAGTTCAGTTTTTAAATTTCAAATAGAGATAATGCCAGGTTATTATTCAATAGTACTGTCATGTGCAGTTATTACAATAACTACTTGGGAATGTGAGTTATATAGTCTGCATCAAGAAAATGTTAATGAATCTATCGTGATGTCTACATTTCCTGTTAAGACTCTGTGCAAGTTAAGTGCTAGCACGATGGGCCTAAATTCAAAAAGCTCAAGCAGATGAATTAAGTTAATAAGACTGCCCCGACAGCCGTTGCAGCAGCTCCTACTGCACAGAACACAGGGGCATACTAGTGGCACAAGTGGGCTACTAACATATTGAAAGTGACAACAGTCAATAATGCAGTGAAATGAACAAACATATGTGTTTTCAAGATTTGTTTTGCACAAAAGCCAAATGGTTTTAAGTGGCTACTTAAATCAATAGAAGCATGATTATAATCACAATACCACCTTAGCTGCATTAGCAAGGCAGCACAAGTCATTGTATGAATAAGGTGAACTGACCTTTGTTCATCATAGTGCAGGATGTTGTAAGAGAGAATCAGACCATATTTCACGTTTATGCCCCAATAGTCATTAAGGTGTGCTGTTAAATTAGAAATAGTTCTAGGTGTACAGCTTCCTGACATAGGGCTCAATTTTGCCCAAGCCTGTCTTCTGGCGTATTGCCAGAGTTACGTCTGTTTTTCTAGGCCAGAAATGCGCCAGAAATATTTTGCCAACGTTTCCCTGATGTACAATTCAAATTTGGCGGCGTGCAGCATGTCCACTCGTCTCAGGGGGTGGAACCTGCTGTCTGTGCCGAAAAAACGATGATGCACCTTCTGCGCATGCGCAGAATAAAAAAATATAAAGTTTTTGGCGTTATTTCAATGGTCGCGCAGGCGCAGTACAACTTTGGCAATCGGCCATTTTTAAAGAGCCAGTTGTGCGTGAGAACATTGAGTGCTGTGTGAGAACATTGGAAAAATCGGAGCTGCAATACAAGATGCAACGCAGTGCAAGGACCAAGAATTTTTTTTACAGGATTAAGTGAAGGCACTGGTTACTGTGATTGAGGCCAGATGGCAGGAGCTGGACACCAGCAAAGGTCACATAAAAGTTCCACCCAAAGAAATGAAGAAATGCTGGAACCAAGTTGCAGAAGATTACTGTGCAATGGTGACCACCACAAGATCTGGAGGCCAGTGTAAAAAGTAGCAGGATCTTGGTCAAGTAAAGTAATATTTTCATTTATTCAATGGAATTGCAATTGTAAATGTGACCAGCTGTATATGTCCCACTCAGCAGAAAGACACACTCTCTAAAAAGTTGCATTTTCATCTTTGCAGAGGAAGGTGGCACATAATAAAAGGGAAAGAACTCGAACAGGGGGAGGCGCAGCAAATCTGCAGCCACTGACACCCTTGGATGAGAGGGTCGCTGCTTTGATGGGTCCTGCCTGGAGAAAAGCAACCACCACCGCAGAAGCTGGGCCCACACTTGAAGGAGAGGGCAAGTCCTGCAAATTCCACAGTCTGACTTTGCTAAATGTTGTTAAGTACTGCGCGGGCTAGCCATGCTTCGGTTCATGGGGATGTCTCCATCAACTATGCTTCGGTTGAGGCAATGTGCTATCATTCATCGTGGTCCTTCAAATCAGCCTGCTGCCTGCGCTGTGTGAGCCGACTCATGCCACCCACCCTGCCCCCTCCTCTGCTGCTAACCATTTGTCTGTTCTGTTACATTTTGCAGAACTTGAGGCCAACCCTGACGATGTAGAAGAATATTCAGATGAGGACAGGCCTGAAGAGGAGAACATCTTCCAATCCCACCTTCCAGACCAAGAGCACAGGGGGAGGTGGAGGGGATGGATGAAGCCCCATCTCTTGTACTCATTCTGGAGGAAGTGCAGATGCCGCCCATTGAGGTGGCAGTCCCTTGAGTGTTGGTGGGACATTCCATGGTTTCTCAAAATCCGAGGTTGGGGATTCCAGTGGGGTGCAGCAAGGCACACTCAGGGCCCCACCTTCCGAGGTTGCGGGTTCCAGTGGGATGCACCAAGGCGCACCTAGGGCTCTTCCGTCCAAGCCTGTGGGTCCCAGTGGTGGGGTGTGAGCCACACCCGTCGGGGGAAGGGGAAGGAGAGCTTGACCACACTCTCTTGAGATGCAGGATCTGACAGATGTGGTTCAGGTGATGGCAATGAGTGGGGAGAGCACTGACCTTACGCATCACTCCTGGACGCCATCAGTGGGGTGAGTGGTGAGGTAGTGGGACCGTCGGGAGAAGTAACAGCAATCTCACAAGGAATGGTAACGATGTCCGGGAACATGAGTGAGGGAATATCTGAGTCAGCTAAAACCATGTCAGTGACCATGAGGGAGCAAATGTCACAGGTCGCTGATGCGCTGTCAGTGAACATCAGGGAGGGAATGTCAGAGATGGTGCAAACACTATCACTGAACATGAGGGAGGGAATGTCACAGGTAGTCGAGACACTGTCAGGGCCCACGAGGGACGGCATATGTTGGAGTTAGCTGCTGCAATAAGGGAACACGCCCAGACCCCACGCCCATTGATAGAATTAACTGCCACTCCCACTCCAATCCCTACACCAGTCTCTTAAGAGGCCCAAGCCCAGGCCTTCCACATTACAGCCTGCCCCCCCGCCCCCCTCAACAGGTGCGCACTACCCGAGATCTTAGAAAGAATAAGCTTGGTGGCAGTGGTGGAGTCACCAAGAACAAGCGCGGCAGGCAGTCTTAGAATAAGGTGAAGGATAGATGGGTGCAGTCTTTCTTTGCTGCTACTGCTGTTGTTATTATTGTTACTGTTGTAACTATTGTTCGCAAATTAAAAGAATTTTGTAAGTTATGTAAATTTACAAGTTTAAAAGTTATTAAGTGATCTTAAGAGTTTGTAAATGATCGTAAGTGAAAATTTTAAAGTTTGATACAAGAATAATTTTATGAAAGTTAAATACAAACAACTGTTTGTTAAACTTCTGAATAAAATATATTTTACATTAAAACTGAATCATTTCCATCATTGGTTCGATTATTAACACAACTTTTGAAGTAAACAAGAATAATTTCCATCATTTGTTCCATTAACACAACAGTACGGAACAGGTCCAAACAGTAAACATGTCCCTGTGGAATAGTTGTCGCTGAGCCTTCAGCAGGCAAAGTGTTCACAGATGAACTGCTGGCGCAAGGCCCGAGCAATCATTAAAGGGGCACGACGGCCCGCCGTTGTGCTTCGGGTTCAGGTAGTTGCATGGCTTCCTCGTCCTCCTGCTCGTCATCTGCATCTTCCTCATCGTTATCATCAGCCACTCTCACCGCAGGTGGGTCGTCTTCTACCAGCTGCTGCTGCCTCATGATGGCTAAGTTATGCAGCATGCAGCACACAACACTGAGCTGACCGACAATCTCAGGGGAGTATAGCAAGTAGCCTCCGGAATGGTTCAGGCATCGGAAACGCTGTTTCAAGATGCCAATGGTCCCCTCCGTGATGCTGCGCGTCGCAATGTGCGACATGTCATCTTCACGGTCAGCTTCCGTCTGGGATATGAGCCAGGTGGCGAGGCCGTACCCTTTGTCTCCCAGTAGGCAGCTCTGCCCTTCTAGTTGTTGCTGAAACATGGCAGATATAGCGCTCTCGCGTAGGATGAACGCATCATGGGTGCGCCCAGGGTACCTTGCATCGACTGACATGATGCGATGCATGTTGTCATACACGAGCTGTACATTAATGGAGTGGAAGCCTTTTCTGTTCCTGTACATCTCGGAATCCTCCAAAGGTGCTCGCAAGGCGATGTGGGTACAATCAATGCAGCCCTGTACCTCGAATCCGAGGGACTGTCTATGATGATGATGATGTATCTTTGGGAAGCCAGCAATCCTGGAGAAGCCCACAGCCGTGTCACACATTGCCTGGGCATTCATGGGGAACTTTTTGAGTCATTGCTCCGGGCATATAGTGAGGCAGTCACCTGTCGAATGCAGACATGTGTTGCATGTTGAGAAATGGCACACACGTCCCCAGTTGTAGCTTGAAATGATCCAGAGGCATAGAATGAAAGTGCAGCTGTAACCTTCACTTCCACTGATAATGCAGTCCTCCTGACACTTCTAGGTTGTAGGTCTGCTTTCCCAAATCACAGATCTCAATTACAATTTCTTTGTGGAAACGCAGCCTTCTGGCACAGTCTGCATCACTCAGGTGTAGATACGAATGCCTGTCTCGATATACCCGAGGGGGTAAGGCCTCCTGCCCAGCACTCTTTGGGCTCTGATGGTCCTCATGCGTTGATGTCGAATCAATTGTCTCCTATGTAACACCATGATGCAGAAGGCTCGCAGAACGCTGTCAGTATTGCTACCCATAGTTAAATGTTACCTTTGCAAGCAGATCAAAACGGCAGGAAGGCAGGCAGGATAGGTTATTTGTTCTCTCTCCCAAAGGTCTGTATGGATGGACCACACCCAGGTCTTGTGCCTTCCTCCCCCCCACTCCCCCAAACTCATTGCAATCTTGTGACTTCTCCCTTTCTCCCCCTCCACCCCCAAACTCATTGCAGTCTTGTGTTGTGCCTAGTGCAGCAGCCTTCCGATCGCCTCCTCCTTCCCCAGGCTCAGTGCAGCAGCCCTCCGATCGCCTTCTCCCTCCCCGGGCTCACTGAAGAAACTTTACGATCGCCACCTCCCCTCCCCTCGCCCCCCCCCCCCCCCCACCCCCGGCTTGTTTTCCAGCCGAGCCCCAAGCCAGTGTCTGGGCGCGAGTCCGATTCTGACAGCCAATGCTACGACCCTCCAGCCCTGCTTGAAAATGTTCAGTGGTGGCGTGAGTAAAAAAAAAATTAAAACTTCAGAAATCCAAGAAACTTCCACGTACTCCGTTGAAAAATAAAAAATTTTTTTAACTTTATGTATGGATATTTAAAGTGTTCTTGGCTCCCTCCAAAAACGTCGATGAAAAATAATGGCATCTTTCTGCGCCGATTTCTCAATGTGCGCTGTTTTCTGTTAACTCACCAGAAGGTTTTTCGGGAGAGGCCAGATACGCTGACCTTGGATTAAAAAATGTTGACCAAATTGTGAAAAATTATGAAAACCGGCGTAGACATGAGGGAACGCCCCTATGACATAAAAAAAAAATCTAACCTAGAAAAATCATAACTAACGCAGTTACATCGGCGCAGATTCCAGGGGGAAACTTTGAATGAAATATTTAAGCCAGAAAAAACGGTGCACACCAAAAAAATGTGCAAATGACCCGGGAAAATTGAGCCCATGATCTCTATCCTCTTGCAAGCCCCGCCTTCAGCAGAGATTATGGACCACGTGATGGATTTTCTCTGCTCTTTCAATTCATTCTAGTTATTGTCGGCACTGGGCTTAGCAAAAAGGAGCAGTACGATACAATAGTTTAAGGGCAGTAGTTAATATTTTTTCTTGCTGACTTGTACAATTAATTTAAATGATATTTTAAGTCCCAGAGGCTGAGTATTTTCTGAAAGATGTTGCAAAGCAATTCAATTTCTGTGTACAGAAAAGTAAGTATTGCCTCAAAATATTGCAACTTATAGCAGAGGAGATGCACTAAGCCAGCAAAGGATAATGTCCTATTGATTATATTTAGAATCAACAAAACCAACTTTAAATTTTGGATTAGCAATGGCAAAGGGCTGGGAGCTGCTCATCTGAATGCTGCCTTGACTGGCAGAGGGAGAGGCCTTAAAACAGGAAAAGATTTTTTTTTTTTTTTTTAAAGTCAAAGGGTAATTACAGAAGAAAAGCATTCGAGGAGATGTCAGTAAATCATAATTATTTTGAAAGTTGAAGTATTTGGTGGTAAAATTGTACAAAACAAAATATACATAATTAACTATGTATTTCAAACTATACATCTCTTTCGAACTTAGATTCTAAGATTGATAGATTGCATAGAGGCCCATAGGTGTCTCAATGAATCCAATATTGAATATCGGATATCTTAGAGTGATTACAAAGGAAGTAATGGATGAGAGAGAAAGCTCAAGCACAATAGCAAAGTTTCTGTGTCTTAAAAAATAATCATCTAAATCCCAAGATGAGATCCCAGCCTAACACTCAAGGTTTTTTGTTCCATTACAAACCAGTGGATCTCCTATGCCATTGTGTATGGATTATAGATGTTAAAAGTGAAATATTTTTACCACTGAAGCCTTCAACTTTCAAAAGTTAAAGTATTTCGATTCAACACATTAAACAGCCTGCCTTTCACTGAGTGCAGGCAGATTTTTTCAAAACTATACCTGCATTTTGTAGCGACATAAATAAATGCGTCATTCATACATAATAGTTGCATAACTAACTGTGAGATGAGCAGAAGGTTGATGCACAATACCATGAAGACAAAAACGAAACAAAATAGTTTCTAATATATATTACGAATAACAGGACAGTTGAAGTTGGGGTAATGTGTAATATTGGCTAGACTTTAACATATGAACAATAACACATTAGTACTTAGTGCTAGGAGTGGACATACTGACTGCTACACTGTATCCTTAAAAGAAATTTTACACAGTAGGATAGCATTGATGTGCTACAAAATGAACAGGTTTTCTTTATTGAGAAGAACTAAAATCCATGGTGCAAAACACCACAAAGTTTGCAGGGAATGCGGCGAGGGAAATCAAGAAGTAGTCACGAAGAAATGCCACACTTGGACTTTACAAGACTGTAGATTGTTGGAAGTAAGGGGAGATTAAGGCAAGGAATTTCAGCTTTTTTAAAAAAAAAGTACACAATTTCAGCAGATTAAACTACTTATAAATTCCTGCTAGTGAAATTTATAAATGTCAGGGCTATAAATTTGAATCCCCCAAAATATAAATATAAATTTAGGAGGGATTGCAATCTTACTGTAACGTAACTTTACTTGCAGAAATTATATTTCTACATTTACAAGAATATGAATGTTTAGGACGGCTGAAAAATGTTTATTTATTTTCATTAATCTTTCCTTTATATATAATGAGAAATGGAAACTCATCCGAGAAACATAATCATTGGGCTCAATTTTGCCCGGTGATTTGCGCTTTTTTTTGGCGCGAGGCTTTTTTTGCCGTAAGTTTTTTAATTAAAATTTCCCCCAAGGAATCTGCGCCAGCGTAACTGCTTTAGTTACGATATTTTTAGATTAATATTTTTGGATGTCATGGTGGGGGGGTGTTGCCTCATGTCTGCGCCAGTTTTTATCATTTTTCAAAGTTTGCCCCCAAAAAATGCCTCCTAGGTCGGCATATCTGGCCACTCCCGAAAAACCTTCTGGTGAGTTAAGAGAAAGCAGCGCACATTGAAAATTCGGCACAGAAAGACACCATTGTTTTTCATCAAAGTATTGGAGGGAGTCAAGAACACTTTAAATATACATAATAAAGATTCAAATTTTTTACCTTACAACGGAGTAGATGGAAGTTTGATGGAATTCTGAAGGTTCCATTTTCTTTAAACTAACACGCCACCACTAAACGTCTTCAAACAGGACTGGAGGATCGGATCGTCGGCCGGCAGAATCGGCCCTGCGCCCGGACACACAAGCTCAGCTGCAAAACAAGACTGGTGGGGTCGGAGCAAATCGCAAGACTGCACTAGGCATCAAATGAGCCTGGGGGGGGGCAGGGGAGAGGTTCCCGATCACTGAGCTTGCTCAGACCTGGGTGTGGTCCATACAGACCTTGGGGACAGAGAACAAAGAACCTTGTCCTGCGTGCCTGCTGTTTTGAGCTTCTTGCAAAAGTAAAATTTAAGAATGGGGGCCATATTGACAATGCCATACCTTGTGCGAGCCTTCTGCATCATGGTGCTGCGTAGCATACAATTGATTCAATGTTATCGCATGAGGAACCTCAGAGCCCATTGGGCGTTGGGCAGGAGGCCTTACCCACCTCGGATATATCGAGGCAAGCATTCATACCTACACCTGAGTGATGCAGACTGCCAGAAGGCTGCGTTTCCGCAAAGAAGTTGTAACTGAGATCTGTGAGTTGGTGAAAGCAGACCTGCAACCTAGAAGCTTGAGAGGACTGCTTTGTCAGATGAAGTGAAGTTTACAGCTGCACTTACATTTTATGCACCTGGATCGTTCCAAGCTACATCTGGGGATGTGCGTGCCATTTCTTAACATGCAACACATGTCTGCATTCGGCAGGTGACTGCTGCACTATATGCCCAGAGGAATGACTACATAAAGTTCCCCACGACCGCCCAGGCAATGCGTGAAAGGGCTGTGAGCTTCTCCAGGATTGCTGGCTTCCCAAAGGTACAGGGTTGCATTGATTGTACCCACATCGATTTTCAAGCACCTTGAGGATTCCAAGATGTACAGGAACAGAAAAGGCTTCCACTCCACTAATGTACAGCTCGTGTGCGACGACATGCATCGCATCATGTCAGTCGATGCATCATCATCATCGGCAGTCTCTCACACCCTCGCATGGGAGCACCCATGATGCGTTCATCCTTCACGAGCGCGCTATATCTGCC
Source organism: Pristiophorus japonicus (assembly GCF_044704955.1). Taxonomy (NCBI): domain Eukaryota; kingdom Metazoa; phylum Chordata; class Chondrichthyes; family Pristiophoridae; genus Pristiophorus; species Pristiophorus japonicus. The sequence continues at coordinate 31,279,021 of NC_091996.1, read as the reverse complement.
ATGTTTCAGCAGCTGCCAGAAGGGCAGAGCTGGCTACTGGGAGACAAAGGGTACGGCCTCGCCACCTGGCTCATGACGCCCCTACGTGTAGCCCAGGCGGAAGCTGACCGGGAATACAACATGTCGTACATTGCGACGCGCAGCATCATAGAGAAGACATTGGCATTTTGAAAAAGCGTTGCTGATGCCTGGACCATTACGGAGGTTACTTGCTATACTCCCCTACGATTGTCGGTCAGTTCAATGTTGGGTGCTGCATGCTGCACAACTTGGCCATCGTGAGGCAGCAGCATCTGGTAGTGGAAGACCCACCTGTGGTGAGAGTGGCTGATGATAATGATGAGGAAGATACAGATGATGAGCAGGGGGACAAGGAAGCCATGTACTATCTGAAGGGGCTGTCATGCCCCTTTAACCATTGCTCGAGCCTTGCACTAGCAACTCATCCGTGAACGCTTTGCTGCCTGAAGGCTCAGCGGCAACTATTCCAAATGAGTCATGTTTACTGTTTGGAACTGTTCCGTAATGTTGTAGTAATGGAACAAATGATGGAAATGATTCAGTTATAATTTAAAATATATTTGATTCAAAAGTTCAACAGACACTTGTTTGTACTTAACTTTAATTAAAATATTCTTGTATCAAACTTTAAAGTTTTCAGTTAAGATCACTTACAAACTTTAAGATCATTTACAAACTTTTAAAATTGTAAATTTACATAACTTACAAAAAACTTTTAATTTGAGAACAGTTACAATAGTAACAACAACAACAGCAAAGAAAGGCTGCACCCATCTCTCCTCCACCTTATTCTAAGACCGCCTGCTGCGCTTGGTCTTGTTGACTCCACCCCTGACCACAGGCGGTGGTGCAGCATTTCTCGGGTTGGTACCAAGCTTATTCTTTCGAACATCTCGGATAATGCGCACTTGTTGATTTTGGGGGGGGGGGGGGGGGGGGGTGGGAAGGCGGTATTGTGGAAGCCCCAGCTTGGGCCTCTTCAGAGGCCGGTCTGGGGGTTGGAGTGGGAGTGGCAGTTGATTCTGTCAACGGGCACGGGGTCTGGGCGTGTTCCCTTATTGCAGCAGCTAACTCCGACATTCCCTCCCTCATGTGCCCTGCCAGTGTCTCAACTACCTGCAAAATTCCCTCCCTCATATTCACTGACAGTGTCTCAATGAACTGCAACATTCCCTCCCTCATGTTGAGCACAACCATCTCAACTACCTGTGACATTCCCTCCCTTCCTAGTGTTTGCATCATCTCTGACACTCCCTCCTTCATAGATGGACTATGAAAGTAAACTAGCGCAAAATATAAAAACAGATAGCAAGAGTTTCTACAGGTATATAAAAAGGAAAAGGGTGGTTAAAGTAAATGTAAGCTCCTTAGAGGACGAGACCGGGGAATTAGTAATGGGGAACATGGAGATGGCAAAAACTCTGAACAAATATTTTGTATCAGTCTTTACGGTAGAGGACACTAACAATATTCCGACAATGGATAGTCTAGGAGCTATAGGAGGGGAGGACCTTAACACAATCACTAAGGAGGTGGCACTCAGTAAGATAATGGAACTAAAGGCAGATAAATCCCCTGGAGCTGATGGCTTGCATCCTAGGGTCTTAAGTAAAATAGCGGCATGGATTGTGAATGCATTGGTTGTAATTTACCAAAACTCCCTGGATTCTGGGGAGGTCCCATCAGATTGGAAAATTGCAAATGTAACGCCACTATTTAAAAAAGGAGGCAGACAAAAAGCAGGAAACTATAGACCAATTAACATCTGTGGTTGGGAAAATGTTGGAGTACATTATTAAAGAAGCAGTAGCAGGACATTTGGATAAGCAAAATTCGGTCAGGCAGAGTTAGCATGAATTTATGAAGGAGAAGTCATGTTTGACAAATTTGCTGGAATTCTTTGAGGATGTAACGAACAGGGTGGATAAAGGGAAACCAGTGGATGTGGTGTATTTGGACTTCCAGAAGGCATTTGACAAGGTGCCACATAAAAGGTTACTGCACAAGATAAAAGTTCATGGGGTTGGGGGTAATATATTAGCATGGATAGAGGATTGACTAACTAACAGAGAGTCGGGATTAATGGTTCATTCTCTGGTTGGCAACCAGTAACTAGTGGGATGCCGCAGGGATCAGTGCTGGGACCCCAACTATTTACACTCAATATTAACGACTTGGAACAAGGGACTGAGTGTAATGTTGCCAAGTTTGCTGACGATACAAAGATGGGAGGAAAAGCAACGTGTGAGGAGGACACAAAAAATCTACAAAAGGACATAGGCAAACTAAGGGAGTGGGCAAAAATTTGGCAGATGGAGTATAATGTGGGAAAGTGTGAGGTCATGCACTTTGGCAGAAAAATTCAAAGAGCAAGTTATTATTTAAATGGAGAAAGATTGCAAAGTGCCGCAGTACAAATTTGCTGGAATTCTTTGAGGATGTAACGAACAGGGTCCTGGGGGTACTTGTGCATGAAACACAAAAGGATAGTATGCAGGTACAGCAAGTGATCAGGAAGGCCAATGGTATCTTGGCCTTTATTGCAAAGGGGATGGAGTATAAAAGCGGGGAAATCTTGCTACAGCTATATAAGGTATTGGTGAGGCCACACCTGGAATATTGCATGCAGTTTTGGTTTCCATATTTATGAAAGGATATATTTGCTTTGGAGCCAGTTCAGAGAAGGTTCACTAGGTTGATTCCGGGGATGAGGGGGTTGACTTATGAGGAAAGGTTGAGTAGGTTGGGCCTCTTCTCATTGGAATTCAGAAGAATGAGAGGTGATCTTACCGAAACGTAAAAGATAATGAGGGGGCTTGACAAGGTGGATGCAGAGAGGATGTTTCCACTGATGGAGGAGACTAGAACTGGAGGGCATGATCTTAGAATAAGGGGACGCCCATTTAGAGGAGAAATTTCTTCTCTCAGAGGATTGTAAATCTGTGGAATTCGCTGCCTCAGAGAGCTGTGGATGCTGGGACATTGAATAAATTTAAGACAGAAATAGACAGTTTCTTAAATGATATGGGGTTACAGGGAGCGGGCAGGGAAGTGGAGCGGAGTCCATGATCAGATCAGCCATGATCTTAGTGAATGGCGGAGCAGGCTCGAGGGGCCGTATTGCCTACTCCTGTTCCTATTTCTTATGTCCTTATGGTCACTGACATGGTTTCCACTGATTGAGATATTCCCTCATTCATCGTCCTGGACATCGTTCCCATTTCTCGTGAGATTGCTGTTACTTCTCCCGACAGTCCTGCTACCTCATCACCCACCCCACTGATGGTGTCCAGGAATGATCGCTCTCCCAACTCATTGCCATCATCTGAACTACATCGGTTTGATCCTGCACCTCAGGAGAGCGCAGTCGAGCTCTCCTTCCCCACCTCACCCTGGGTGTGGCTCACAGCATCCCACAGGGATTCGCAGCCTCAGACTGTGGGAAACCATGGAATGTCCCAGCTACACTTGTATCACTCAGGAAAGGGGCTGTCACCTCAATGGGTTGCACCTGCACCTTCTTTAGAATGAGTACAACAGTGAGTGTTTCATCCATCACCTCTCTTTTCCCCCCCTCCCGCCAAATGCTCTTGGTCTAGAAGGTGGGATTGGAAGATGCTCTCCTCTTCAGGCTCGTCCTCGTCTGAATCATCTTCTCCATTGTCAGGGTTGTCCTCAAGCTCTGCAAAATACAACAGAACAGACAATTGGTGAACAGCAGAGGAGGGGGCAGGGTGGCATCAGTAGGCTCACACAGCACAGGCAGCAGGCTGATTTGAAGGACCACGATGAATGATCACACATTGCATCAACCGAAGCGTAGCTGACGGAGACATCCCCATGAACCGAGGCATGGCTAGCCCATGCAGTACTTAATATTTAGCAAAGCCAGACTGTGGAATTTGCAGGTCTTGCCCTCTCCCTCGAATGTGGACACGGCTTGTGCAGTGGTGGCTGCTTTTCTCCAAGCAGGACCCATCAAAACAGCGACCCTCTCTTCCAAGGGTGTCAGTGGCTGCAGATTTGCCGGGCCTCCTCCTGTTCAAGTACTTTCCCTTTTGAAATGTGCCACCTTCCTCTGCAAAGATGAAAATACAACTTTTTAGAGAGGGTGTCTTTCAGCTGGGTGGGACATATACAGCTGGTCACATTTAAATTGTAATTGCATTGAAAAGTGAAAATATTAGTTACACTAACTACTTGATCAAGGTCCTGCCACTTGCACAGTAATCTTCAGCAAGTTGGTTCCAGTGTTTCTTCATTTCTTTTGGTGGAACTTTTGTGAAACCTCTGCTGGTGTCCAGTTCCTGCCATCTGCCCTCAATCACAGTAACGAGTGCCTCCACTTCATCCTGTAAGAAATTCTTGGTCCTTGCACCGCGTTGCACCTTGTATTGCAGCTCCAATTTCTCCAATGATAATTACAGGTCTCACACACACAACTGCCTCTTTAAAAATGGCCGATCGCAGACCGGGAGCTGTACTGCGCATGCATGCCCATAGGAATAGCATCAAAAACGTCCTTTTTTTTCGCGCATGCGCAGAAGGTACAGCATCGTTTTTTCAGCACAGACAGCAGGCTCCACCTCCCAAGATGATTGGACAGGCTACGCGCCGCCAAATTTGAAAAATACAATGGGGAAACTTGGCACAAGTATTTTTTTTTTAAAAAGAGTATTTCTAGCCTAGAAAAGCGGGCCCCCAAATAACAACTTCATGGTGGAGCGGGCAATAATCAAGGAAATAATGGAGCCATGTGAAAAAGGAATGGCAGTAATCATGGGGGATTTTAACTTACATATCGATTGGTCAAATCAAATCGCACGGGGTAGCCTTGAGGAGGAATTCATAGAATGCATACGGGATTGTTTCTCAGAACAGTATGTTACAGAACTTACAAGGGAGAAAGCTATCTTAGATCTGGTCCTGTGTAATGAGACAGGAATAATAAACGATCTCCGAGTAAAAGATCCTCTTGGAATGAGTGATCACAGTATGGTTGAATTTGTGATACAGATTGAGGGTGAGGAAGTAGTGTCTCAAACGAGCGTACTATGCTTAAACAAAGGGGACGGCAGTGGGATGAGGGCAGAGTTGGCTAAAGTAGACTGGAAACACAGATTAAACGGTGGCACAATTGAGGAACAGTGGAGGACTTTTAAGGAGCTCTTTCATAGTGCTCAACAAAAATATATTCCAGTGAAAAAGGGCGGTAAGAGAAGGGATAACCAGCCATGGATAACCAAGGAAATAAAGGAGTGTATCAAATTAAAAACCAATGCGTATAAGGTGGCCAAGGTTAGTAGGAAACTAGAAGATTGGGAAAATTTTAAACGACAGCAAAGAATGACTAAGAAAGCACTAAAGAAAGGAAAGATAGATTATGAAAGTAAACTTGCGCAAAACATAAAAACAGATAGTAAAAGCTTTTACCAATATATAAAATGGAAAAGAGTGACTAAAGTAAATGTTGGTCCCTTAGAAGATGAGAAGGGGGATTTAATAATGGGAAATGTGGAAATGGCTGAGACCTTAAACAATTATTTTGCTTCGGTCTTCACAGTGGAAGACACAAAAACCATTTCAAAAATTTGAATGGGGAGAAATTATAACATACTGCGGTGCAGAGGGACCTGGGATCCTTGTGCATGAATCCCAAAAAGTTAGTTTGCAAGTGCAGCAGGTAATCAGGAAGGCGAATGGAATGTTGGCCTTCATTGCGAGAGGGATGGAGTACAAAAGCAGGGAGGTCCTGCTGCAACTGTACAGGGTATTGGTGAGGCCGCACCTGGAGTACTGCGTGCAGTTTTGGTCACCTTACTTAAGGAAGGATATACTAGCTTTGGAGGGGGTACAGAGACGATTCACTAGGCTGATTCCGGAGATGAGGGGGTTACCTTATGATGATAGATTGAGTAGACTGGATCTTTACTCGTTGGAGTTCAGAAGGATGAGGAGTGATCTTACAGAAACATTTAACATAATGAAAGGGATCGACAAGATAGAGGCAGAGAGGTTGTTTCCACTGGTCAGGGAGACTAGAACTAGGGGGCACAGCCTCAAAATACAGGGGAGCCAATTTAAAACCGAGTTGAGAAGAAATTTCTTCTCCCAGAGGGTTGTGAATCTGTGGAATTCTCTGCCCAAGGAAGCAGTTGAGGCTAGCTCATTGAATGCATTCAAATCACAGATAGATTTTTAACCAATAAGGGAATTAAGGGTTATGGGGAGCGGGCGGGTAAGTGGAGCTGAGTCCACGGCCAGATCAGCCATGATCTTGTTGAATGGTGGAGCAGGCTCGAGGGGCTAGATGGCCTACTCCTGTTCCTAATTCTTATGTTCTTATGTTCTTAACCCTGAGGTTCCATCTGGCTGTGCAAGTGGATATAAAAGATCCGATGGCACTTTTTCAAATGTCCATTAGCATCTGTGAAGAAACAAACAAGTTGGTATTTCAGGTGTTTACTTGCTCCACAGATGCAGAAGGACCACCTGAGCATTTCAGGATTTCATATTTTTGCTTCAGATTTCCAGAATTAGCAGTTTTTTTTTCTTTATTCCTACATTACAACAGTGACTACACTCCAAAAGTACATCCTTGGTTGTAAAGCGCTTTGAGACTTCTGGTGGTCGTAAAAGGGGCTATATAAATGCAAGTCTTTTTTTTTCATTTAAATGTTTTCAAAGACGTGTCGTATGCATATTGGCTGCCACATTTTCCGAATAGTGACGACACTTCAAAAGTAATTCACTGGTTGTGAAAGACTTGAGGATACCCTGGGCATGTGAAATACATGATATGAATACAAGTCCTTCCTCTTTTGCATTGGGCCTCTGAATGTGGACACTCAGCTGGTCCGGCAATGGCAGTGAAAATTTCCAGTGGAGGATAAGGAGAAGAATACAAGATGTCCAGAGGCCGGTTGGGATGCCAACTGCAGTTTGTGGGGGTAGTGATAAAAACATACGAAATAGGAGATGTAGTAAGTCGGCCATTTGGCCCCTCGAGCCTGCTCCACCATTTAATGTCATGGCTGATCTGATTCTGGGCTCAGCTCCACTTCCCTTCCCGCTCCCTATAACCCTTAACTCCCTTGTCGTTCAAAAATCTCTCGATCGCCACCTTAAATATATCTAATGACCCAGCCTCCAGTTCTCTGAAGCAGAGAATTACACAGATTTACGACCCTCAGAGAAGAAATTCCTCCTCATCTCAGTTCTAAATGGGCGACCCCTTTTCTGAAACGATGCCCCCTCGTTCTAGATTCCCCCACAAGTGGAAACATCCGCTCTGCATCTACCTTGCCGAGCCCCCTCAGTATCTTATATATTTAAATAAGATCACCTCTCATTCTTCTGAACTCCAATGAGTATTGGCCCAACCTTTCTTCATAAAACAACTCCTTCATCTAAGGCAACCTAGTGAACCGTCTCTGAACTGCCTCCAGTGCAAGTATATCCTTCCTTCAATAAGGTGATGGGGTGGATGATAGAGATAAATTATTGGGCAAGTCTGTTTTTTTTTAAATTAATCTTGTGCATTTGCTATGTGATAAATTTTACTTTTGCCGATATGGTGGACTGGGCGAAGAGCTGTCATGTCAGTGGCATCTCAGTATGTTATTTTACTGGAATGGGAATCAGGAAGATTTCTGTTGGTAAAATGCAAGAGAAAAATTGAATTTTGTTGTATTTACATTTGTAGATTAACATTACAATTCACACCACTGAAAATTATTTCCACATTTATAGTGAAAGGTACAATAGGCAAATTCTTTCACCTCTCCAACAATTAAAATTATTTGCATTTCATTGCAATAATGTACTACTATTACAACAACACTTAGATAGCACCTTTAATGTAGAAACCCACTTCATGGAGGCATAAAGGAAGATAACCAACAGCTTAGTGAAGGAGGTGGGTTTTAGGAAGGGCATTCAAGGAGAGGGAAGTGGTGAGGTGGAGAGATTTGGGAAGAGAGTTCCAGAGGCACCAATGATGGGGCAACAGTGGGGGTTGCACAAGAAGCCAGGCAGAGAGTTCGGCGAGGAGGTTTAGGACTGGAGGAGAAAAAGGGAGAGGCAAAGCTTTAAACACAAGAATGAACATTTTAAAATGAGTTACAGGGGGAGGTCAGCCAGGACAGTAGGAATGATCAAGCAGCTTGTTGTGTTTGATTTTATATGCACAATAGAGTTTTGGATTGGCTGAAGTTTATGGAGGCTAGAGGATGGGAGCTCACCCATGTACTTAGCATTATTCTTAGCTCTCAATTAAGGAATTAGCTAAGCCATTGTTGGTGACAATAGCATGTAAGAAGGTACACTAATTATAAATGGATACAGTCTGTCAATTATCACTTTGATCCATATTCAATGGCTAGTTGCCAGGTTGGATGGGTAAGCAGGCCAATACTGGCATATACATACCTCTGTACATTTCCTTTGTTAGTAACCTAACATCTAATTTGACCAAAAATAAGTAAAAAATACAATAAACAGTTTAAAGATTCATCTTTTAATTGGAGAATATCTAGTATTGTACACCCAAGAAAAATAACTATAATGTGAATCCTCAACTGATTACTGCAGCACCTTATTGTCCTACATTACAACACTACACTTAAAAAAAAAGTACTTCATTGACTGTAAAGCGTTTTGGCACGCCCCGAGATGGTGCAAGGTGCTATATAAATGCAAGTCTTTCTTATTTCTTTCTTTTTACTGTTATGTTGTAACATAAAGTGGTAGAAAATAGGTTGCTCATGCAGTTATAATAACTGCAGTCATATCCAGCTGGGGCAATATCGGGCAACAGCAAAGTCTTTCCTGGGAAGAAGGAATTGGAGGGCAAGACTAATCTTCTGGCAACCAGTTTAGAACATCATAGACAGAGGGTTAGATGCATGTCACCCAACTGTCTGAGAACTGATAAATTAGTCAACTCCAAGCTATTGCCAAGCCTTACTATCTGAACTTTGAAAAAAAATAAAAAGCAGAGAACCATTCCAAGTTTAACATTCTCTTATGTTTGCATTTCTAAACATAGTACTTTGCATGAGCAATTAGTTCTAATACCATCAGCAAGGGAAAAGGCAGGGAGAAGAAGCCTGATATTTCGAGGAAAATTAACAGAAGCGGCTATACAGGTTATTAACAAAAATGTTTCAATGGTATTGTCATTTGAACAGGTCTGTTATATCAGTTCCCTCATACTGCAGTAATCAGTAAGTAAAAATACCTGCAACAAGTACTGCTCGTTTAAAAGATGATTTGTTTTTAAGTTCCAAAATATATTATTTAATTATTCAAGGTATGTACCTCCTCTCAAAAGTAATTTATTCATCAAAAGACATCATCAGATAACTAAATGTGAAGTGCATGTGTACAGCAGGATAATGTTTGTTCAAATCCACATAATATGCAAGGCATAATAATTAATGAAAACAAGCTTCTGTATTCTATCAATGGTTCTTGTATAAAATAGATTGCTTTTATATAGCGCATTTCATGACCACCGAACATCCCAAAGCATTTTATAACTAATTTAGTACTTTTTTTTTTTTTAAAGTGTAGTCACTGTTGTAATGTAGGAAACACAGCAGCCAATATGCACACAGCAAGCTCTCACAGAGTTATATGTTAATGACCAGATAATCTGTTTTTAGTGATGTTGATTTAGAGATAAATATTGGCTCGGACACCTGAGATAACTCCCCTGCTCTTCTTCAAAAAGTGCCACATGATTTTTTAAGTCCACCTGAGAGTGTAGACTGGGCCTTGGTTGAACGACTCATCCGACAATGCAGCATTCCCTCAGTACTGCACTGCACTGTCAGCCTAGATTTTTGTGCTGGAATGGGACTTGAACCCACAAACCTTTCAACTCATTTTCTTTGCTGCCAACAACAGCTCTAAAATCAACAAAGTCCTCAAGACAATGCTCGTATTATGAGCCGAAGCATCCATAATAGTCGCAACCTCCAGCAATAATGTAAATCCAAACAGTGCCAAAATAGAGGCACCCATCTTTTTGGCTGCAGGGTCCCATGTGTTTCAAGCACTGACACCTGCTCATACAGGCAAAGTGGTTTGCTGTTGCAGCTTTTTGTGAACTGTACAATTGGTCTCATAGCACTGGGATTAAGAAGTGAGTTTTAAAAAATCAACCAGAGTTCTTGTCCTTCATCATTATCCAGCAACGTGCTAGAAATGCACATTTATGGGTCCTGGGAGAACAAGGGCAGGTTCAGCCATGATCCCCCTGTGGTTGAATAGTTGATGGTCACTCACTGTCTAGGCTTACATATGAAGGCTGCCACTTGAGAAAGGACAGCGCTCAGCATTGGTGGAGTTGTACCTCAGCCAGAGCCAATGTTGTCAGGACAGGAGGAAATGAAATAACTTACAGTACTGTTGGGGAAGTTGTGGCTTCACTGACAACAGCATTGTAAGATAAATACAACATTAAATAACTCGTGACTATTTACCCATCAGGTACAGATCCATAGCCTGCAGATGTCAAATCTTTTAAATCCAATTATGTAGGTGTTGAGTGAGAACACAAGTGTGGCGACATCCAATCAGCCCACAAATATGTTGTGCCTGAAGTCTCTCAGTGTGGATCAAAGTGTGGCTCAGGTGTCAGACCCGGCATTTGTTTATACAGTCTAAATCCTTGGCTCTAACCGAACACACCCTCATCTTGTTGTGGCAGAGAAACCTTGCCATCTTTATAGGTGCCTTCATGCATTTTCTTTGGAGGTCAAAAATGTTTAAAAGACAGGTTTTCTGACAGTGGCCTCCATTGACCAGACTTTCTATATTAATTGTGCTTTTTCTCAAATAAGAACAGCAAGTGAACCACGTGTTGTCAGGCACACTGGACATTACTCAAACGTTCTCACTCGGCAGTCTTCAGGCCTGTATAAAAGGCATAAAACCGATAAGTTTGTAAATTACAAATACTTAAGTCAAATAAATGTGTTTTTGTTAGCTGCAGTGAAGTTTTCCAATGTAACCAGACCCAACATGCTTTCTCATTCACATCAATGCTACTTTGAATTGTGCCTGTGGTGGTGGTCATTTATAATACTGCTCATCTCTGTCCCTACCTCACCTCCATTGCTGCTAAAACTCTCATCATACTTGCTTAGGTCGTGAGTTTTGGTGTCCTCCAGGATCAGCTTGTTTGACATGCTCCTCATCTGCATCCTGAGTTCTTTCCTACATAAAATACAAATTGTACAACCCAAATCCTATCCTGTACAGATACACCGATTTCAAAATACTCACCCGTATTTCCAAATCACCTCATGACCTCACCTATCTTACTTCTGCAAATTTCTCCAGCCCCACTTCCCAGCCTCCACTCTTTCAATTGAAGTCAATTCTGCATTCAGCCTTCCACATCACCATTGGTTGATGAATATGCAGCACCTATAGCCCTGAACTCTAGTATTCTCTGCCTCACTACATCGTCTTGCTGATAGCTGCGTCACTTTTTTTCTACTGCCTTTATGTTATCCCTAATAAGTACAGCTATTCCATCTCTCCTTTTTCCCCCTCTATCTTTTCTAAATATGTTATAGCCTGCAATGTTTAATTCACAGTCCTGATTTTTCTGTAACCATGTCTCAATAATCCCTACAATGTCTGGTTCCTTGCATGCATGAATGCCTCCACCTCCCTTGTTTTATTACGGACACTGTGCATTGCTGTACAGACAGATTGATTAATTTGTAATTGCGGTTCCTTTATTCAAACCATCTTTTTAAACTCCTGTTCTATAACTCTATTTATTCCATGGCCATCAATCCCTCCCTTTCTTTACTCTTTCTTCCACTCTCCATTCCTGTTTTGTTTATATTTAGGCTGGTTTTATTTCTTGTAGATCCCTTGCACTGTCTTTCTAGTTTAAAGCCTTTGCCATTTCCTATTTTTGAGCAACTTAATTTTTCATTCCAACTTCCTCAATGGACTGCGGGAGTGAGCCTAGGTCAGAATGTGGATAAATTACTTGCGAGAGACCATCAGCGGCAGGTCGGGGCCATAAAAGGAGCGGCAAGCGGCGGCCATGGGCAGCGTGGAAGCCACTGCAAGGTGCAGCGCGAGCTAGTGCAGGAGGGCAACGGCTGTGAAGAGTGATGTCATCAAGATCCAGGTCGATGATTGGAGCGTGGGCAGGTACAGCAGGAGCAGTGAGGTCGGGGCGAAGGAGCGGCGAGACACTGTGGAGGGCCATGATCGGGGTCCAGGGGAGGCGCGAGTTTGGGGCCAGGGGCAGCACGGACCAGCCCACACTCCTATATGTGTGCGCATTAGGTCCGTGCAGCAGAGCTGGTCTGCCGTTATCTTGGGTAATCCTTGCCACTGGACCAAGACCTAGCTCTGTCAAGCTCGTGTGGTGGCTAGTGTGCAACGGCCACCCCACGTTAAAAGAATGCACGCACAGGCATCTTCCATCCTGGAGGATGTAGTTCGGGTCCTTCATTGAAACACCTGTGAACTCGTTCTTTTTTTGGCGTGGAAGCAAGTCATCTCGTTTCGAGGGACCACCTATGATGATGATGACATCTCTCCCTGCCTTCAACAGCCTCAACACCCATCTCTTCGATCACGGCTTCAGTCGCCTTCCCTGATTTTGTTCTGCCTACTGCTTGGTCTCCACACCCTTTTCCTTCCCCTTCCCCACTTTTTGAAGCCCGGTAATCTAATTGCATTAAAACCACTAAATAAGTGCAAGTTGTCATTTTGTAAGAAACAGAAGCACCTGTTACTAAAACTATTCTAAAACTCTCTGAACAGATCTGCAGAAATTTGAAAAGTACTCACTCACATAACAACACAGTCCTGTTTTTGCTGTTGAAGTGGAGATAAGCATGCCATCTCAGTCTCCTTTGATTTCTCTTTACCATCAATAATTTATACTTGGCAACTAATGAGAAGAAAGGGTTTGGAGAATTGTCAAGATAAAAATATTACTGGAATAGAAAGGTAGGTTTACAAAAGAAAAGGTGACTGAAAATGCTCCCGTATCATTGTGTCAAGTTTACTCATGTAGGCTCCGTTGTGTTGGGGCCGAAGGGAAAAGGTATTTGAAACTTCAAATAATAAAAAAAGTTAGGTTAGGAGAGTGCCAATAAAAAAAAAAAAAGAAAATGAAAAGGATATTACAAAGTGAACATTGGGAAGATGTTTCTTTTTATGTAAATGGTGTTTGAGATATTTAGTTTGTAGTTTATAGGTAAAACTACAATAGCACAACTATTCCTGTTTCAGTAGCATTATTACTGTAATATTTTCAATGTCACAGTGCATGGGCTGAAACCATGCAAAACTGTGTTACCTCGGAGAGTTTCCCTGAATGTGGCAGCAGCCTAAGGATTGGGTTTACTGGATGACATGAATCAACTGCAATGCACATCAGCTAACTTACAAGTATTCTGTATTTTACACAGAAATAAACCTAACTACTTGAAACTTTAGACTGAGTAAACTATTTCCATCAATATACTGAAAGTAGCTCTTAAGTTATTCCTTTAACCTCACTAAAAGTTTTGCCATTTTTACAATTTCTTCTTGCTTTTCATTGTGTTCTTTATTTCATTTTTAATTCCATCATCTGTGTTTTTATTCAGTAGATCAAGTTATTTTTTTCGAACAATCAAGAGTTTTTTTATTGAAATCAAATCAATCCTCATATATTTATCTAGAATATTCAGAAATTACTTCTATCTACAGCAATACATGTGGGTTATGTGATGTTGGTTATTAATTATGGCCTTGCATGTCCCCATTAAAGTTCATTTCCATTGATACAGTAAACCATCTAACTTGCAATTCTGGCAATTTAGCCAGAATTTCCTGCCTAAGCGAGCATTAGTCATGCCTGTAACCATTCTCCAAAAAGATCAGATTTGATTATTTTTATACAACAGCCATAATAGAATGTCATTAACCGCTCCAATTCAACTATTTCACCAGTTGACTACTTGAACATTACCAATTGGATAACATGATGAAAACAGCAAGTTGCATTGCTGAAACTGGCTATGTACTCTCATTACGCCTGACCACAGAAAACCTGTAATGTTGAAACCTTTTGCAGTCCACAGTTGAACTTGAATTTCATGCACTCTCCGTTACTTCATTTCCTATCCTCTTGTATCTAAAGAAGTGTAATTGAAATATTGAAGCAACACAGAGAGAGACAGAATGCTTTACGATCTGCTTTCCATGAATGCTCACCCATCATCCCTGTGCTCGCTGACCTACACTGGCTTCCGGTTAAGCAACGCCTTGATTTCAAAATTCTCATCCTTATTTTTAAATCCCTCCATGGCCTCGCCTCTCCATATTTCTGTAATCTCCCCCAACCCCACAATCTCCCCAGAGATGTCTGCGCTCCTCTCATTCTGCCCTCTTGAGCATCCCTGATTATAATCGCTCCACCATTGGTGGCTGTGCCTTCTGTTGCCTAGGCCCCAAGCTCTGGAACTCCCTCCCTAAACCTCTCCGCCTCTCTACCTCGCTTTCCTCCTTCAAGACGCTGCTTAAAACATACCTCTTTCCTGCACTAATTTCTACTTATGCAGCTCGGAGTCAAATTTTTTTCTCATAATAATCCTGTGAAGCACCTTGGGATGATTCACTACGTTAAAGGTGCTATATAAATACAAGTTGTTGTTGTTGTTGAACTAGGCATCATAGTCCACTGCTTATGGTGCATGTAGCCAAATATTTGTGTTCAGAATTTCACTAATCAGGTAGCAATTTTATCATAAACATGAATGTTATTCCATTCACGCACGATAAATGAGTTAAGGCACTAGACAACTTCTTCCCTCTTCCCCTCCCCTCCCCTCCCCACCCCCCAAACCTCAGTGGAGTTTCATTTATCAGAGTTCACTGCAAGAAAGTTTTACTTTCCTGGAAATTTTCCTGTGATGCTGCATGCTGGTGCTCATCACCACTCAAGGAGGAAACATGTTCTCTCCTCCCCTCTTTCAGTCTCACCACACCTTGCTCCAGCACTCAGGTGGCCATTCTGGGTTACCCTTTTGCTCTTTAACTAGCCAACTAGGTTTTTCTCTATAATTTTCCTATCCTTTCTGTTTGGAGGAACACCCAAAACTCAGCAGTTTTAGGAAATTAAACCTGCATTCCAACACTGTTTTTAATATATTTAGTATTGAAGTGGTGGGCTCTCTGCATTAACTAACTTGTATGTCATTTTTCTCCAACATTTAAAATATATTTAGCCCATTGTTGTATTCTAATACAAGGGAAACAATTAAGTGGATCAAGCAAATCCTTATTTCAGATTCTGACTGGCAGCCATTTTGCAGGTGAAAATACTGAGCACACAAAAAATCCTACCACAATCCAGCCATGATTCAGAAACAATACTGCTGACAATCTTTCTTCCCCTACTCTCCTGAAGACAGTGATTCACTTCCATGCATGCTGGTAGCCCTCTGGTGTTTCATCTAGATGACTTTTTTTTTCCATAAGTGGAATTTGGTGCAGTAAATTTCTAAATTTCTATGATAAAAGGCATCACAGCTGAGCCTAATTTCATCCTCACCCATCCATTCACACATTCCAGCAGTGGTTACAAAGTAGCATTCAGGAGCAGGAACTAGAGTGAGCCAGAACATGCCGTTAACTTCCCAAACCCCTTCACTTTGCTGTGTCCCTCACCATGGAGGAAAAACCTCGTTAAAACTTACTTCGACAAATACAACTTTAATCACTTCTCTAATTCTCCTCGCAGTCAGGCAGAGGTCCAGCCTTGAACTGCGAAGCAACTGGAGATGTTTTTGCCATGTTCAAAGCACTATATAAATGTACGGTATTGTTAAACTATTAGAAAGAGAGGGGAAAATGAACCACATAGACCAAATCCAATTATAGTGCTTCCACCCCTGCATCAGCCAAAATTAACTAACTCAGCATAGACCAGGGAGTGAACCTGGGATTTTTTTTACCTGTATGGCTGAGTCATACACACACGTGATTCATTTACTTGCTGAAACACTTGAGGAAACCATTTCAATACTGTTTTACTCTGCATCCTTTTGGTCAGTGCTTTAATTTAGTTGACATTTTGGGAGCTTGGAATGAGATTTTTATTTACTTGACAACCCACTGAAAATAAGGGATTGGTCTGTGCATATGCAAATGTCATCCTTTGTGGAGAGACATTGTTAATCACCTGGATGGGGTGCATTATAACAGATGATGATTAATAATGCTCATGAGCTATTTTCAAAAATTTAGTGCTTTAATTAGGCATTACACTTTATCCTAATGATTGTGACCCCAAGTTTAATAAAAGATTAAACACTTGTTTAGACTATCATTCACATGACCTAGATCTTGACTACATTACATTTTTTCAAATATTTTTATTTGTTTAAACATTAAAATCAGTCCTTCTTTATACTTTGCACTATTGAAAATTTATTTCATCCAGGCAAAGTTTCAAAAAGAACTGATACTGTTCAATATATAACTTTTTTCCCTGATTTCTTAGAACAACAATTTTGTTTCAAATCATTTTTAAAATGATAATGTACTGCACCAAACTGTTATAGATCCCAATAAAATCACAGCTATAAGTTATGTATTTAACTGCTATACATCATAATGTTATTGCTGTAAATATTCACACACACATGAAAGACTAGATTCCACTCTGTAAATAATTATAAGCAAGGTTTCTACAATGTGCAAAACTCATTTGTTACATCATCTCTTTGTATCAAACAGCTTATTTACATTTCAGATTACATTTTTCATGAAACACAGATCTATCAGCACTAAGAGTCTAAAATAATGAGGGAGAAAGACTTTTAATAACACATCAGGTCTGCATTACTTCCGTGTCAAAAAGAAAGGTTTCCTTCTATAGTGATGGCTCATTTATTCTGCCCATAAATGGGAAGCAAAGATGAAACTGATGAACTTTTACTGCCCATTTGTCTTTAGCAGACAATTAAGACTGAGGAGATCAAAATGGATTATCATACCACGCAGACAACCAGCCTAGCAGTCATACATCTCCGAGGCCACAGATTTGTGACTCCCTTTCATCCCTCCCCTTTCTTCTTATGCTTTTTCCTCTCTAAAGGCAGCAATGGCTTTGTGGCTCAAGGGAAGCCAAAAGCCTGGCCATCATTAGTCAGTCACAGATGCCGATCTAACATGCTTTTTCTGTTTCTAAAGGATAGAGCCACAATAATTTGTGACAGAGTCCCCCGCAGTAGTATAAAGACCTTCAGGAATAAAATTTCACTGGTAGTAGCAGCACAGGCAGAAGCCTCTGATCCACTGCAATGACTACAGTAGATCTAAAATTTATTTTACCCACAAACAAGCAGACACATTCATATTTGGTAGTCTTCTTTTCAAGCAATACTTTAAAAAAAAAAATCATTTTTTCTTTTGGCAGTTACAAGGCCGTGAGTCAGTGTAAAGTTTACTTCTATCAGACAAACCAGCACACAGGCTCATCTTGCTGACAAGGCGGCCACCATTTTCCAATTAAGTGCAAAACTACGGCAAACATTTGCACAATGGCAAATGTGCTATACATCTTTAGAGGCGGAAGTAAATTATTTTAGAGCAATTAATTCAGAAATACATTAAATAGAAGTCCTTTGTGTAAACACCTAAAACACGAAGAGAACAATTGAGCTTCTTTTTGTTAAAAAAAGCAGCATCTTCCAGATTAGCTAATTAATAAAGACGATGTGGCCGAGGTGATTTATAGAATAGCAATCACAACAAGAGCTTCAAATGACATCATACAGTCAAACAAGCTCAAGGAGTTTAAAACCACTGTCTAAACCCCTGGTGAGAAATCACGCTCATGCATCCATTATTTTTGATAATGCATATACTGTGATGCTGATGGGACAATTTTATTCCATGGCAGACATCACAAATAGCTGGGGTTTTTTTTAAAGAAATTGTCAAATTGTAAAAATAAAGATTTTTTTTTGAAAGTTTATACAGTATCTATTTTACACCTATAAATGTTACTTTTGCAGTAAATTATCTAATGTTACTAATGTTAATTTAATTATTGAGAAAGGTTTGTTAAAGGTGAAATATAACTCATCACGATTATGATCAAATAAACTTAGATGACCCCCTCTTCATAAACTTATTTAGTTCATTTCTTCTGAAGTCCATCTGCAAAACACATCTTTTCCTGGTCAAGAAAGTATGCAAGCATCCTGTTCCCTAGCCCCTCTAAATGAAGCTCTACAATTGACTTGTTAAGAGGTGTAGGAGATTGGTAAATTGTACTCCATTTCTACGATGGAACATCAATGTATGGCACCTCACCACTGTTGAGGGTGGAATTCAGATGCACCTGTGCACCACGACTCCATCATACAATCATAGGCAGCCCCTCGTATTGAGGATGACTTGCTTTCACGCCAAAAAGGGATGAGTTCACAGGTGTTTCAATGAAGGAACTAATAATCCAGATCTCGAACTACATCCTGAAGGGTGGAAGATGCCTGTGCGTGGATTTTTTTAATGTATGGTGACCGTTGCACACCAGCCACCTCACGGGCTTGACAAAGCTAGGTCTTGGTCCAGTGGCAAGGATTACCCAAGACGACTAGAGACCAATGGAGATCACACAACAGAGCACATAGTTTACACGTGGATTTTAAAAGCCTGTTTAAAATGACTTTACAAAAGAATCAAGTTTTCATTCGGAAAATTAATAGATACAAGAGGATAAGTGAGAGCTAACAAAGTTTTCTATCTATTTTTCTATACATTTTAAGACGTTAGTCCACAAGACAATATGACTTTAGCAAAATCTAGGTAAAGATATGTTATAAATAATTGTAACAACCAAAAGCTCAATATAATTTGTTCTTTTGGAACAACATAATAAACATTAGTTAGCTCAAATACTGTCTCAGTGCTTAAAATGTTCTAGCTCCCCAATAGTTAAATAGGAAGATGCATCACGTGTTACAATAAGTCACACCGACCGGAAAAGGCTGAGACCCCCGGTCTATGCTAAGTTAACTGGTCTTAGCCGGATTGTCCTCAGCACCCCTGAGCTAGGACCGACTCCCACTAGACAGAGTGCATTGGAGGAGGGCAGACTCAGCTGAATGCCCCCTTGCAATCCCTTTCGAAGAATGGTCACTTCGCTAATGCACCACAAGACTTCTGCCACCCACAGAACTGTACTCCAACAAGAAGCAGCACCTTCATTAGAAGGGTCCAGAAGATTTGATTGCGGGGGGGGGGGAGGGGGGGGGAGGCTTCTGAATGTAAAGTTACTTAATATTTTCAATTATCTATAATAAAACGAATTATGAATAAATATTTAAAATATAGGATAGTGATCCAGATCTCGCCCATTCTATCGGAGAAAGGCATCGAGTCGAGCTCAGGCCATTCCCACAAGGACGGTGGCGGATCAAAGGACAAGAAACTCAGGCGGCTCTCACGCGCCTCCTAGCAGTCATCACAAAAATATCCTAACGCAAAACAGATCCGCAGTCCGCTCTCAGTGTTGGAGCTCTAGGGAGGAAGAGGAAAATAAATTGAAAGGTTGATCATATTTTCTTAAGTTTCAAAGAAATTTAGCATTAGAAACATTTTACAGTAAACTTTGTACACTTAACGTTACAATAGGATAGTGTATTCAATAAACAGCATCTTTTCAAAACTGCCATCAAGAGAACTGGTTCAAGAGAAACTGTACTACAGCAAGCTAGACAATCAGGTATTAGGCCTTCATAAATTTCACAGTGGCATTGTTTGCGTCACGTCACTGATGCTCTTTTACTTTGAACTTCCAATTTGTCATTTAAACAGCTATTTGCCAGATAACAGGCACAAGGAAAACTTAAAAAACGTATTTCATCTGTTGTTCATATATGTTGGCATGTGCTTTACTTCACAGAATTGCTTTGAAATATTGCCATGCTGAGTTACAAATTTTGCCTCCTACTGTATATCTTTTCAAACTGTCAATGTCATCATCATCTTCATCAGTGGCTCTTAATTATCACCCCCATCTCTTCCCCCAAAAATTCATTTGTCTCCTTCATTAAACTGAACAGCAGTGATATCTTGAGTGACTCTGAAATAAATTTTGCCATGTAAAAAAAAGTTAATTACGCATTCCAAACCTGGTCGCTGTAGTCCTCAGGGAATTGCCTCCGCACCTCAGGATCTGTAAATAATTGACAGATAATATTAATTGGCTTTGGATTAGCGAGCAAGAAGAGTATCACACATTAATATTTGATCAGAAGATGATAGGGACCTGGCAGGGGATCCAAGGGGCAGCTGAGGCTGTTATGTTGATTAGGGCCAGTGAGAACTGTTCAAGGCTTTCCCCTTTTCCCTCCTCCAGTTAGGAAAAAAAAAGGAGAATATTTGGCGCACCCTTTAGCTTCAAGGCAGTTTTCTACCCTAACCTCCTACTAGCTGCAAATTGCCATCTAGATGTGTTGCCAGAATATCAGAAGGTCTTTCAAATTCCAGAGAGCCTGCTTTGATTGTGATTTTATTAGCTACCTAGTTTGGCTGACTACAGAGCATAATAAGATAAATGTCCCAAATTTAGGCTACATCTCTGCCAGCTACTGATGTTCTGCTACCAGCATCCAGCAGAGCATGCACAGTGTTATGTGAGATCAACTTATGAATAATAGGGGGACATGCAGAAGGGTCAATTTAATGCGTGGAATTCTTCCAAAAAATCCCCGACTCCAAACAGTTCCTTGAGGCTAATTAGAACTGTGCTGAACCTTTGTCAGCATGCATGACAACAGTATCAAAGATTTAAGGAGGGAAAAAAAGGGATGCTGTACATACAGAACACTATAAGTGACAGCAAATATTTCTTAAAACATACGCTTCAACTTGTTTTGTCAGATCACTGCTGTCATTAGATTATGAAATGTAGTATATTGGCAGGGGATTGTGATGTACTTCTATTAGCCCCAATTACATGAATGTAGTTAATTGAGACAAAATTAGAATTAACTGCTGATCCAGATGAAACAGCATTACACAGTAAAAACAATGATGATCAGTAGCATACAGATTCAGTCTTGTAACAACAACAAAGACAATTCTCCATACTCCCGAGACAAAAAAAGAAGTACATATTGGAATTAATTCACGTCAACAAAAAATGTTTTTAAAATTCCAGAGTAAAATTAGTTTAAAAGTCCCCCTGCAGAATGTATAGGCAAAGCACATCCTCCGGCTATAGGATGTGCTTGTACGTAAGAGAGCACTAGTATTGGTGCTTGCAACTTTATGTAATTTGTGCTCAATTCATGCTCTAGTATCCCTAGAGTACTGTAGCTGCTAGGTAAATGGGAAAATAGTGGAGTAAGTCAATTCAGACAAAGTTGATCCACATAATGATTTGATTTCCTGTGCAGAGAACATTATTGATTTTGGTGAACATGCATCTTTAACCCTTTAGGCATTATGCTTTGCAAACATTCAAACTTGATATGACAAAAGCACGTTTTTTTTTAAAAAGTGGAAAGTGAAGATCACATATAAACCAAACGTTTTGGAGGCATAAAGGTAGAAACGCTATAATTAGCAGAAAATAATGAACTGATTTAACATTTTAACTGATAAAAATTATAACTACTGACTAATCTGACCGCATACAACTGGTCACAGTAATGAATGTGAGGCTGCTCGACAGTGTAGAGCAACCAGTACAGCTGTGATTTAAATAGTTTGGAACTTATTCCACAGAAGAATATTACTGCTACATCAATAACAACCCACAGACATCCCCACCAAGAAAACCTTCCACTCAAATACCTTTTTATGCTTCGGGTTACTAGTTGGGGTAATTGAAATATTGGCTTGAAATTGTATTCTAAGTGAATCTGGGTTTGTTCAGCATGACATTACCATGATAATAAGCGAGAGCTTAAATGCATATTTATCTAAGAAGTGGATCGAATTCTAAGATGGTTACAAGTTACAGAATTTTTGATTGCAAAAATAATTGGTTGGCATAAGCCTTGCTAATGGTATGTTTCATGAAAAAATGATTACATTATGCTTGTCAGAATCCAGGTTCAGTGAATTCCACTATCTATTTGTCATCATTTTATGACGTGCATATTGTTTTAAAGTTACCATTCCAGAATCAATCTGCCCAGAATTGTACTGTATTGCTAATTTTCACATTTATGTAATCAGAAAAATAAATATTTGTTTTAACTGGATTTAGCATTAATTATTCTCCCCGTCACCCAACATTTTCCCATGTCCATTTCACTCCTACCCCACACACTTTACGCATACAGTTTTCCATAATGTTAACTGCTCTTTTTACCCGTTTGGTCTAACTTATTTTATTTCTTTGTTCAGATACTTGTTGGTGAACTTGGCCACAAAGTGTATGTAAACAAAAAGTCTGAGTGGACAAATTGTCCGCAATCTGCAGATCCACTGGTATAGATTTGGAATGGAATACCTTTTGTTAGTTCTGGTGTTAAGAAAAAGTAGGCCCTCAGACGATTAGAAACTTGATCCCTGAAGTTTCCCCTTCTGTGTCATAAAATATGCTCTGTTCGAGCAGCACTCGCCTCACAAGGGTACACCTCCTCTCCATAATCAGAGCAAGAGGCAGGCGGACAGGCAGCTGGACATATTGAACAAACAGCCAGACCAACCACACAGCCTTGCTGTGGTGCAAGTTGAACTCATTATTTTCATTGTACCGAGTAAGTCACTGTGGAGCCACAATACATACCTTATACATGAATGTAATTACTAATTCACAGTTCTTACAGCAAGACATGTTTGAATAACTAATCCAATTTTCATCAATTTAATGACTGTAGTCATGTTGAGTATCCTTTTTATTTGCTGCTTAGCAATCGAGAGCAAAAATATGCATCCTGTTAAGAGAACTGGCATTCTAATCGTAAATACTGTTGATAGGAACTGCAAACTTTGGGTAGCAAGACAGAGTGAGATTTGGATAGAAAACAGCTGTCCACATTCATTTAACTCAGAATATTACTTTAAAATTATGAAAGGTTTTGATAGAGTACGCACAGAGTGTGTGTTTCTACTGGTGAGGAAGATCAAAACTAGAGGCCGTCAATATAAGATAATCACCAAGAAATCAAAAATGGAATTCAGAAGAAACTTCTTTACCCAACGAGTGGTGAGAATGTGGAACTCACTAGCACAGGGAGTGGTTGAGGCGAATAATATTTAAGGGAAGCTAGATAAGCATGAGGGGGAAAAGGGGAAGAAGGCTATGCTAATAGAATTAGACGAGGAAGTTCAAGTGGAGCATAAACACTGGCATGGATTGGTTGGGCCGAATGGCCTGTTTCTGTCGTGTATATTCTACGTAATTATAGTTTAAATACCTTGAAAAGTGTCATACAAGTTACGCACAATTTTACTTGTCAAGTCATTTACTGTATATCCACCTTTAAGTGTTTACTTAACTGTAAAATATAGTATGTAACGTTTGTCTTTCTAAATACAGTTTAAAACTCTCCATGGGTCGCCTCACCCTAATTCTGTGATCTGGGGTCCTATGTCTCGGTGTACACTGGGCGGATTTCCATATCGAGTACTTCTGGTTTTCAGCCGAGAAACTCCCTTCCTCAGCATCTCCGCCTTTCCACCACCCGGTCTTTAAAAACCTCCATTCCTTCCTCTTGGACTGTGCTTTTGCTCCCTTCTAACCCTTTTCTTTCTCGCGCTCTCCCCCTCACTGTCCACCAGCCTGCAAACACTCCAGGGCATTTTTCTATACCTGATAAGCGCTACAGAAATGCAAGTTGTAAATGAAGCAGAATTGCCGAGCCATAACTATTAACAGAATTTGTAATGTCTGGTTAAATCCAATCTCTACAGGAAATTGACAAATGTCAGGAATACTGGAATCGGTATTAAATACTAACCAATAGGTCGATAGACTTTCACCACGACGCAGTTAAAAATACCTGTGCACACATACAACAATTAAAGTTTTCTTTCATTCCAAGGTGGAAAACCCCACGAAGCTACAGAAATACCAGTTTAATGTAAGCTGTGGTGCAGTAGCAGACGAAGTGTTTGACTGAACTTGCACCATTTTTCAGAGGATCCAGCAGGTGGAGCTTCCCACAAAGGACAAAACAGAGTGCTTATCTTGTTGGTCAAACCATGGAGCAATACAGGTGTTAGAAGCAGAAGAAAACATGCAGCCCACTCGGTGACATCCAGTACATCGGAGATGAGCGGGGGGAGGAAATGCTAGGATTTAAACAAACCGCCAATCAAAAAAATTCCCTAGAATTCTAACCAGAGCAAAAACTATAAACTAGCTGCTAAAGTAATAATGCTGCCCTTCTGTACAAACTGGAAAGGTTACATCATAAAATAAACACGCCAGTCAAATCACAACAGAGTCCAAGGCTGATCCAAATAGTCCACAGTTGCAGAAGTCACAAAACTACTAAGATTAGAAAATGGCAATTTGATTGCATGCTTCCAGACCCTTGCCATCTTCCCATTGCAGCATCTAGCTGGGTTTTTGTTAAAACGAAACGACTCAAGTATCTTGGCTTCAACTAGCCTTACTGGAAACTGTACCCTCTTGTCCTGCTGCACTGACAAATCCAAAACTATTGTTTCAGATTTACTTTTTCCATGAAGTATCTTGTATAACTCTGAGACTGAAGAATTATAGTCAAGTTGTCTCTCATGGCTCTTCCATCAGTCACTGAGGATTAACCTGGCAACATAGAATTTGACAAAAAGAAACAGCGAAAGACATCGAGACATGCCTCAAGTCGACTATAAAAGTGAAACGGTACATATAAAATATTGTGGCTTTCAACATTCCCTTATGACATTCAAAATGTTCTAAGTTCTAGGGCTGGTGACTTGTGAAATATGGGCTTGGGCACGTGAAGGAAAAGGCGTGTCACTTTGGTGTGAAAGAGTGTACAGAGGTTTCATCTGTATTTATTTAAATATATTAAATGGCCCAGATTTTCCGGGGCACGGTGTGTACGCAGCCATAAGTGCCCCGCAAGTTTCGGGTTTGTGCATGGGCTGCGCATGCGCAAAAACACGGAACTCGTAAGTTGTCAAGAATCTTTTGACAGATCCTCCACCTGCGTGCAAAATGGACATTCACTGACAGAGTTGGGCGAATGCCCATGAAATTCTTACGCCTGGTAAAAGCAGGCATAAGGCCATCTTTTACCAGCGTACGGGTGAAATTAAAATACATATTTTTAAAAATAATTTTAACATTCAAAAACCTGCAAAATAAGTGTTAGTTTTGGTCCCTTAAAAAATGTTTCAATCTATTTTTCAAAATAAAATTTTTGTTTTAAATGTTTAATGAAATTGTATTTTAATTAATTTTAAACATGTAATGTTTTTTTTTATTTCAAGGTTGTGTACATGTGTTTTTTGGGTTATTCCCATTAAGCTTATGGGGATTCTGTATGTGAATGAAATTTTCACAAGTATAATGGGAATCCCCTTTGTGATTGGTTGGGCCGGCCCACGTGATCCCAGGGACACCTGCGAACCGCATGCACCCCTGGGATCCATGGGCCTTTACACACGTCTACGCGTAGAAGCCCAGGATTACGAGTCTTCTTGAATCCAGGACCATCAGGTAAGTGCGTTGATTTATTGCAGTTCGGAGGTATCTACCTCCAACCACAAATTCAGGCCCATTCAATTTAAATCATAATTCAATCACAGGCCTAGAAGGTAAGTTGGATCAGAATACATAACAGTTAATTGCCAACTAATTTTTTATATACCATCTGTGAAATAAACAGACTATATAACTTATAAATACATGTATGCACATACATGGAATCCCAAGCTATTTGGAATAGTGAGTATAATTGCAGGTTTGGAAGCTTTTAATGCCTGAGCATTGGTCCTTAGCGGATAGACATTCCACTGAATAGTAAGCCGGCTAAGTGATGGGAATGAGGGGAAGAGAAGGGGTATGAATGACATCTGCAATCTGTAGAAGAGTGATAGTTGAGTGATTATCTCAAATTTAATTTCTCCGCAATAAATTGGGTATTCCTTGAAATGCAGCTCGACAATTATGCAATAATGTGGACCATTCACTGAAACCATCTCAATTCAAGGCTCCAATAAACAAAATGTTAGGACATTTAGCCAGATACATAGATTATATATCCAGGGAGGAAAAAAATGAAAAGTGACTATTATCGGGATATGTACAAGGAATTGTGTGCACTTATAACATTAGTGAACAATCAGATGGCATTCCTCTATTGCTTTCTTCCTGCAATTACAGGATTTCCTCCATAGAGCCCTTCCCTTACCCATATGTTATGGCAAATAATCAACACTGTGGGTAAGCGATAGGAACCCATGACAAGAAGTCAACTGGAAAACAGCAAAAAAAGGGAAAAAAACAAGTCAGAAAAATTGAGAAATGGAAACGGAGTTCAAAGAACAAATCACAATGCCCAAAAGCAAGGGTTTTATTATTTTCCAACATGCAATGGGCACTGCCATGATGAATTGTGCAGACAACTATTGAAAGTGGTTATTTGGTGGCCAACCACACTAGAATCCTTGAATCTAAAGCCTCTGGCAGAAAGGCAGCTGTGTTCATACAGTTCTAGAAATCCGTGGCATTGGCCATTCTTGCACTAGAAGCAGAAACAAGATACCAGCATCCATTGCAATCGACCCCCACTCTATGAGCATTAAACTTTATTTGTAAACAAAATATTCACTGCATAAAGAGTAAAACATACCTATGCTCCCCATTCTTTAAACATGCTCAGAACTGTGCTACTAAATTAAAGCCAGCAGGCTAAAATTAAAAACCGCGCACAAGTCAGACATCATCTTTTTAATGGTTGTCTGAATATGTAGAAAGATGCCAACTTCACTTTTATTGGCTGACACAAGACATAAACGCTACTGATTGGGCTTAAAAATAAAAGCTTTTTTATATATATATTTTAACGGTTGTGCAATGTGAATACCAAAGATTTGACTTTTACTTAACTACCCAAGTGTCATAAAAATTCACAAAACTCTGAAACATGGAGCCAAGACTGCTGCAAAAGATTCTTTATTGAATCAGTACATAATCAGCTTTGTATGCAATTCTTTAGCAGCAACAGAACACTTTTCTTGCAAACAGCAGCAGCATGGAACATGTAAGAATGTGGCACCCTGTGGTTAAGCAAACTGTCTTAAAATTTTCTGCTTGGCAGAATTCCATTTGCGTGTCTGTGTGTTTTTACAAGTACAGTACTTTGTACATTATACCATATCAGCTGTATTTCATTGAGTTTTAAATAGTCTGGTAACATTCTGAAGACTTCTGCATCTTTATTTGGAAATAGTGATTAATGGAAAACAATGCATCATTCTTTATCATATATACTTTAAATTTATGTTATTCTTTGGCTTTATTCAGTGCAACACAAAATACCAATGACTTAAAATATATTGTTAGAGAACGGATCTGTAATAGTGAGAAGCATATTGTGGATAATTATTTCTACAGCATTTTCCTCAGGAAATTATCATGGAAGGAAAAAAAGCAACTCCACGCGCCCAATGGTTATATACCAACCAGTGCACCAAATCTCAACTTTCTTTTAAAAAAAGAGTACAAGCCCCACTTGTACAGGTGTGCAATGAGTTTGAATCAGAAGTAGCAAATTAAAGTTTTTCCCATTCTTGAGATTAGATTGTTCTCAAAAAGTATCAGTACAGAGGGAGTTACATCCGAGCCCAAGGCCAGTGCAGCTGATAAACCCTGTATTGGTTTGCAGCCAAATCCAACAACAGTAACACGGGGTGACTATGTGACAATTACTCCATGTGGCTGCCTTGTAGATGGAATGCATCAGGCTCCAAAATTTAGCTGCTGCTTCTGTGAAATCGTCCTCAACTTTATTTCAGGCCCCACGCTCTGGAATGCCCTCCCTCTCCTCCTTTAAGACCCTTTGACAACACTTTTAATCACCCTCTCCCCAATACCTCCTTTGGCTCAGTCCCCATTTTTTTCCTTATGCCTCTGAAGCACCTACAGATGTTTTTGCTGTTAAAGACGCTATATAAATGCAAGTTGTTGTCGTTAGAGAGCCTTCCCAATGTTACAAGCAGCAAGGCATCTTTACTCAAAGGTTTAACTTTAACAGCTAACAAACTGTTAAAAATGTCTGGCACTTTCAGAGTTGTCTGCATAGTAAGAGAGCTTTTATCAGGCATATGACAGATCTTCTGATCATTTTCTCCTGCTGTGGAGCAGAACAAAATGATAATTTCTTGAACTAGAATGAATTCAGATACCACCTTATAAGTAACTTTGGATGTTGACAAAAGACTCTGTCCTCCTACCACATACTTTTGCAGTTTTAATTAATATAATGTAAACTAAACCTAGATTAGTCCAAAACAATACTATTATGTTCAGAATAACTCCACAAGACTGTATACTGTAAGCTCAAACTGTTGTGACCTTGGTCTCTTAAATGCAACTCCAGAGTGAGGAAGCAGCATGGTAGACTGCCTTTTATACCCGCTTGCCCAGGGTGTACAGGTGACCCTTGGGTCTCCCACAGGTGCGCCCCCTGGTGGCAAGTCTTACACATTGGTAATGTTTACATACATAACAAGTACTGCTTAGATTCAGCTCTACTCAAAATAGGGGCTCAAATCATTTTCAAAATTTCAGATTGAGAAATTGGATACTTTAAAAAATATTAACTAGAACATTTATAAATGTTCAGCAGCAGCAGCAACTTAGAATTTAATATTCCCTCACGCAAGAAAAAACGCACTGTGCAGTGGTAGGAGGGTTGAGGCAGTAACCAAAAGGAGTAGATTTTAAGGAAACTTTTCAGGGAGAAGAAGTAGGAATGCGAGAGGTTTAGGGAACGCACTCCAGCGTGTGGGGCCAAGACAATCAAGGCTCTCCTGCAGTCGGTGAAGCAGGGTCAGAGACATAAAGGGAGTGCACACTTTAACATTGAGCGGAAGAAGGTTGCAGAGGTTAAGAAGGGGCGAGAGCATGGAGAGACGTGTAGATGAGGATGGGAATTTTGAAATGAATGCATTGCGTTAAGAAGCCAATGAAATTTGATGAAAATGGGAGAGCAGAAGTGACGGATAAGATAGGAACAGGAGTAGGCTATTCAGCCTCTCGAGCCTGTTCCGTCATTCAATGAGATCATGGCTGACCTGTACCTTAACTCCATGCGCCTGCCTTGGCTCCATATCCTTTTATACCCTTGTCTAGCAAAACCCCATCTATCTCAGATTTAAAATGTTTTATTTAACTAGCATCGACTGCTTTCTGTGGGAGAGTTCCACACTTCTACCACTTTGTGTGAAAAAGTGATTCCTAACTTCTCTCCTGAAAGGCCTGGTTCTGATTTTAAACTTATGTCCCTTTGTCCTATACTCTCCTATCAGCAGAAAAAAGTTTCACTCCATCTATTCCAAGGGGAAAAATAGACTGAGAAAACTAGCAAGAAATATAAAAACAGATACTAAGAGTTTCTACAAGGATGTAAAAAGGAAGAGAGTAGCAAAAAAAAACATTAGTCCCGTAGAGGCTGAGGCAGGAGAAATTATGGGGAATAAGGAAATGGCAGAAAGGTTAAACAAATATTTTGTATCTGTCTCCACAGTAGAAGATGCAAAAAGCATACCTAAAATGGTGGGGAACCAAGGGTCGAATGAGGGTGAGGAACTTAATGTAATTCATATAAGTAGAGAAAAAGTACTAGAGAAACTAATGGGACTAAAAGCTGACAAATCCCCGGGACCAGACGGCCTACATTCTAGGGTTCTAAAACAGGTGGCTACATAGATAGTGGATGCATTGGTTATAATCTTTCAAAATGTCCTAGATTCTAGAACGGTCCCAGAGGATTGGAATGTAGCAAATGTAACACTGCTATTCAAGAAAGGAGGGAATGAGAAAACAGGGAACTGCAGGCCACTTAGCCTGACATCAGTCATCAGCAAAATACTGGAGTCCATTGCTAAGGAAGTGGTATCAGGACACTTAGAAAATCACAACATGATTAGGCAGAGTCAACATGGTTTTATGAAAGGGAAATCGTGTTTGACACATTTATTACAGTTTTTTGAGGATGTAACTAACAAGGTAGATAAAGGGGAACCAGTGGATGTAGTACATTTAGATTTCCAAAAGGCATTCGATAATGGCATAGTGTGCAAAACTAAAGCACATGGTATTGGGGTAATGTACTGGCGTGGATAGAGAATTGGTTGGCAGACAGGAAGCAGAGAGTCGGGATAAACGGATCCTTTTCAGAATGGCAGGCAGTGACTAGTGGAGTGCCGCAGGGTTCAGTGCTGGGACCCCAGCTCTTTACAATATACATTAATGATTTGGATGAAGGAATTGAGTGTAATATCTCCAAGTTTGCAGATGACACTAAGCTGGGTGGCGGTGTGAGCTGTGAGGAGGACGCTAAAAGGCTGCAGGGTGACTTGGACAGGTTAGGTGAGTCGGCAAACGCGTGGCAGATGCAGTATAATGTGGATAAATATGAGGTTATCCACTTTGGTGGCAAAAACACGAAGGCAGAATATTATCTGAATGGCGGCAGATTAGGAAAAGGGGAGGTACAACGAGACCTGGGTGTCATGGTTCATCAGTCATTAAAAGTTGGCATGCAGGTACAGCAGGCGGTGAAGAAGGCAAATGGTATGTTGGCCTTCATAGCTAGGGGATTTGAGTATAGGAGCAGGGAGGTCTTACTGCAGTTGTACAGGGCCTTTATGAGGCCTCAACTAGAATATTGCGTTCAGTTTTGGTCTCCTAATCTGAGGAAGGACGTTCTTGCTATTGAGGGAGTGCAGCGAAGGTTCACCAGACTGATTCCGGGATGGCAGGACTGACATATGAGAGACTGGATCGACTGGGCCTGCATTCACTGGAGTTTAGAAGGATGAGAGGGGATCTCACAGAAACATATAAAATTCTGACGGGACTGGACAGGTTAGAGGCAGGAAGAACGTTCCCGATGTTGGGGAAGTCCAAAACCAGGGGACATAGTCTAAGGATAAGGGGTAAGCCATTTAAGACTGAGATGAGGAGAAACTTCTTCACTCAGAAAGTTGTTAACCTGTGGAATTCTCTACCGCAGAGAATTGTTGATGCCAGTTCATTGGATATATTCAAGAGGGAGTTAGATATGGCCCTTACGGCCAAAGAGATCAAGGGGTATGGAGAGAAAGCAGGAAAGAGGTACTGAGATGAATGATCAGCCATGATCTTATTGAATGGTGGTGCAGACTCAAAGGGCCGAATGGCCTACTCCTGCACCTATTTTCTATGTTTCTATGATAAGGTGCCACATAAAAGATTATTACACAAGATGAGGGCTCATGGGATTGGAGGTAATGTATTAGCATGGATAGAGGATTGATTAATGGACAGAAAGCAGAGAGTAGGGATAAACGGATCTTTTTCAGGTTGGCAGGCTGTAACTAGTGGGGATCAGTGCTGGGGCCTCAGCTATTTACAATCTATATTAATCACCTAGATAAAGAGACCAAGTGTGACGTATCTAAGTTTGCTAACGATACAAAGCTAGATGGGACAGTAAGCTGTGAGGAGAACACAAAGTGTCTGCAAAGAGATACAGATAGACTAAGTGAGTGTGCAGTAAGGTGGCAGATGGAGTATAATGCAGGGAAATGTGAGGTTATTAACTGTGATAGGAATAATTTTAAAAAACAGAATATTTTTTAAATGATGAGAAACTTTTAAATGTTGGTGTTCAGAGAGATTTGGGTGTCCTTGTGCAAGAAACACAGAAAGCGAGCATGCAGGTACAGCAAGCAATCAGGAAGGCAAATGGCATGTTGTCCTTTATTGCAAGGGGGTTGGAGTTTAAGAGTAAGGAAGTCTTGCTACAATTGTACAGGGCCTTGGTGAGGCCACACCTGGAGTATTGTGCACAGTTTTGGTCTTCTGATCAAAGGAAGGATATACTTGCCTTGGAGGTGCTGCAACGGAGGTTCATTTGATTGATTCCTGGGATGAGAGGGCAGTCTTGTGTTGATTGTGTAGAATGGGCCTATAGTCACTGGAGTTTAGAAGAATGAGAGGTGATCTCATTGAAAGATACAAGATTCTGAAGGAGATTGACAGGGTAAATGCTAAGAGGTTGTTTCCCCTGGCTGGAGTGTCTAGAACTAGGGGGGCACAGTCTCAAGTTAAGGAATAGGCCATTTAGGACAGAGATGAGGAGGAATTTCTTCACTCAGAGGATTGTAAATCTTTGGAATTCTCTGCCCGAGAGGGCTGCGGATGCCGAGTCTCTGAATATATTCTTGATAGATTTTTGGGGTCTAGGAGAATCAAGGGATATAGAGATTGGACGGGAAAGTGGAGTTGAGGTCTATGATCAGCCATGAACTTACTGAATGGCCGAGCAGGCTCAAAGGATCGTATGGCCTACTTCTGCTACTATTTCTTATGTTTGTATGTTCTTACCCTATCAATTCCTTTCAAAATTCTAAAATCCTCAAACAAATCACCCCTCAACCTTCTATATTCCAGGGAATACAAGCCTAAGTTATGAAATCGCTCCTCATAATCTCCTTCGAGCACTTGTAACATCCTGGTGAAGCTGTGCTGCCCTCCATCCAACGGCAATATATCCAAAGGTGCAGTGTCCAAGACCACTCCAACCTCTGTCGTCGAGCTACAGTACGCGGGCGATGCCTGCGTCTGCACACAGAGAGATGGAACTCCAGGACATAGTCGACGTACGTGGGCGACGCCTGCGTCTGCGCACAGAGACACGGAACTCTAGGACATAGTCGACGTCTTTACCGAGGGGTATGAAAGCATGGGCCTTACGCTAAACATCAGAAAGCCAAAGGTCCTCCACCAGCCTGTCCTCGCCGCACAGCACTGCCCCCCAGTCATCAAGATCCACGGCACGGCCCTGGACAACGTGGACCATTTCCCATACCTCAAGAGCCTCTTATCAACAAGAGCAGGCATTGACGACAAGATTCAACACCGCCTCCAGTGCAGCCTTCGGCCGCCTGAGGAAAAGAGTGTTCGAAGACCAGGCCCTCAAAACTGTCACCAAGCTCATGGTTCTCAGGGGTGTAGTAATACCCGCCCTCCTTTATGGCTCAGAGACATGGACCATGTACAGCAGACACCTCAAGTCGCTGGAGAGATACCACCAACGATGTCTCCGCAAGATCCTACAAATCCCCTGGGAGGACAGACGCACCAACATCAGCGTCCTCGGCCAGGCTAATATCCCCATAATTGAAGCACAAACCACACTTGATCAGCTCCGCAGGGCAGGCCACATTGTTCGCATGCCTGACACAAGACTCCCAAAGCAAGCGCTCTACTCAAAACTCCTTCGCGGCAGAGGAAACATTACAAGGACACCCTCAAAGCCTCCCTGACAAAGTGCAACATCCCCACTGACACCTGGGAGTCCCTGGCCAGAGACCGCGCTAAGTGGAGGAAGTGCATCCGGGAGGGCGCTGAGCACTTCGAGTCTCATCGCCGAGAGCATGCAGAAAACAAGCGCAGGCAGCAGAAAGAGCGTGCGGCAAACCAGTCCCATCCACCCCTTCCCTCAACGACTATCTGCCCACCAGCGACAGAGTCTGTGGTTCTCGTATTGGACTGTTCCGCCACCTAAGAATTCATGTTAAGAGTGGATGCAAGTCTTCCTCGATTCCGAGGGACTCCTATGATGATGATGTCTAATAGAAATTAGCACAGGTGACCAAATGCTTGGTCAAAGACATAGGTTTTAAGGAGTGTCTTGGAGGAGGAAAGAGAGGTGGAGAGGTTTAGGCAGAGAGTTCCAGAGCTTGGGGCCGAGGCAACAGAAGGCACAGCCACCAATGGTCGAGTGATTATAATCAGGGATGCTAAAGATGGCAGAATTAGAGCAGCACAGACATCTCCAGGGCGGGTTGTGGGGCTGGAGGAGATTATAGAGATAGAAATATAGAAAATAGATGCAGGAGTAGGCCATTTGGCCCTTTGAGCCTGCACCACCATTCAATATGACCATGGCTGATCATGCAACTTTAGTACCCCATTCCTGATTTCTCTCCATACCCCTTGATCCCTTTAGCCATAAGGGCCACCCTTTTGAATATATCTAACACACTGGCCTCAACAACTTTCTGTGGTAGAGAATTCCACATGCTCACAATTCTCTGAGTGAAGAAGCTTCTCCTCATCTCGGTCCTAAATGGCTTACCCCTTATCCTTAGACTGTGACCCCTGGGAGGGGCGAGGCCATGGAGGGATTTGAAAATAAGGATGAGAATTTTGAAATCGAGGCGTTGCTTAACCGGAAGCCAATGTAGGTCAGCGAGCACAGGGGCGATGGGTGAGCAGGACTTGGTGCGAGTTAGGACACGGGCAGCCGAGTTTTGGATCATCTCTAGTTTATGCGGGAAGGCAGCCAGGAGTATGATGGAATAGTCAAGTCTAGAGATAACAACGGCATGGATGAGGGCTTCAACAGCAGATGAGTGAGGCGCAGATAGGTGATGTTACGGAGGTCGAAATAGGCGGTCTTAGTTATGCTGTGGATATGTGGTCGAAAGTTCATTTCGGGGTCAAATACGACACCAAGATTGCGAACAGTCTGGTTTACTTTCCGACAGAAGTTGGGGAGAGGGAGGTTTGGGAACGAAGTGTGTGGCGGGGGCCGAAAACAATGGCTTCGGTCTTCCCGATATTCAATTGAAGTAAATTTCTGCTCAACCAGAATTGGATGTCGGACAAGCAGTCTGACAATTTAGAGATTGTGGAGGGATTGAAAGAAATGGTAGCGAGGTAAAGCTGGGTGTCATCAGCGTACATGTGGAAACTGATGCTGTGTTTTTGGATGATGTCGCCAAGGGGTAACATGTAGATGAGAAATAGGAGGGGGCCAAGGATAGATCCTTGGGGGACACCAGAGGTAACGATGCGGGAGTGGGACGAGAAGCTGTTGCAGGTGATTCTCTGGCTACGATAAGATAGGCAAGAATGGAACCGGGCAAGTGCAGTCCCACCCAGCTGAACAACAGTGGAGGCGTTGGAGAATGATAGAGTGGTCAGCCATGTCAACGGCTGCAGACAAGTCAAGAAGGATGAGGAGGGACAGTCACAAAGGATGTAACTTGTAACTTTGATGAGAGTCAGTTCGGTAGTGTGGCAAGCACGGAAACCGGATTGTAGGGATTCAAACATGGAAGTGCGGGGAAGATGGGCACGGATTTGGGAAGTGACAACACGATCAAGGGCTATGGAGAAGAAAGGGAAGTTGGAGGTAGTTTGCAAGGACAGAGGGGTCAAGGGTTGTTTTTTTGAGGAGAGGGATGACGACATAGAATGAAAGTATTGCACAAAATAGAACAAGTTTTCATCTTCAATATTGTATTGAGAAAACGATGACTACACAGAAATCTTGAAGCATATGTCTCCAGGATCAGCACTAATACAAAGTATTACAAAGTATTTACAGCACAGAAACAGACCATTTGGCCCAACAGGTCCATGGACCACATGAGCCTTCTCCTACCCTGCTTCATCTAACCCCATCAACATATCCTTCTATTCTTTTCATCCTCATGTGCTTACCCAACTTCCCCTTGAATGCATCCATGCTATTGGCCTCAACTACTCCCTGTGGTAGTGAGTTCCACATTCTTACCATGCTCTGGGTATAGAAGTTTCCCCTGAATCCCCTATTCTATTTATTAGAGACTATCTTTTATTTATAACCCCTAGTTCTGGTCTTCGCTTGAAAACTGAAACATCATCTCTACATCTACCCCATCAAACCCTTTCATAATCTTGAGTAAAGTTGGTTCTGAGTATATGATTAAACACAGAGTTCCAGACGATGTGATTAGATGATCACATTTTCATACACCTACTGACAGGATAAGTGATCAGTTATTATTTTAGGTATAGGGTGGATTATATCATCTTGAATGATATAGCACAAATGCATTATAGTGTCACTTTCAGAGACAATTACATTAGAAATAAATCTATACTTGCTCCAATACAATATAGCCTATCTCAGACAGGCAGGTAGATGGATATTTCTTGGTCTTCTGTAACTAATCTTTGCGCTGCAAATGTTCAGTTTTGAAAACAATCGCCAAAATTATCCAACTTTTTAAATTGCAGTTTAAACAGCCAATCGGATACTAATCAGAATGAATCATAGAAACATAGAAAATAGATGCAGGAGTAGGCCATTCGGCCCTTCGAGCCTGCACCACCATTCAATATGATCATGGTTGATCATTTACCTCCCGCTTTCTCTCCATACCCCTTGATCCCTTTAGCAGTAAGGGCTATATCTAACTCCCTCTTGAATATATCCAATCAACTGGCACCAACGACTCTCTGCGGCAGGGAATTCCACAGGTTAACAACTCTCTGAGTGAAGAAGTTCCTCTTCATCTCAGTCCTAAATGGCCTACCCCTTGTCCCCTGGTTCTGGACTTCCCCAATATCAGGAACATTCTTCCCGCATCTAACCTGTCCCGTCCCGTCAGAATCTTATATGCTTCTATGAGATCCCCTCTCATCCTTCTAAACTCCAGTGTATAAAGGCCCAGTTGATCCAGTCTCTCCTCATATGTCAGTCCAGCCATCACTGGAATCAGTCTGGTGAACCTTTGCTGCACTCCCTCAATAGCAAGAACGTCCTTCCTCATTAGGAGACCAAAACTGAACACAATATTCCAGGTGAGGCCTCACCAAGGCCATGTACAATTGCAGTAAGACCTCCCTGCTCCTATACTCAAATCCCTTAGCTATGAAGGCCAACATGCCATTTGCCTTCTTCACCGCCTACTGTACCTGCATGCCAACTTTCAATGATTGATGAACCATGACACCCAGGTCTCGTTGCACCTCCTCTTTTCCTAATCTGCCACTATTCAGATAATATTCTGCATTCGTGTTTTTGCCCACATTTATCCGTTCTGATGAAAGGTCACTGGCCTGAAACATTAACTCGAATTCTCCCTCCACAAAATTTCCAGCATTTTTTTTGTTTTCAATTCAGAAGGAATACTTCTGCTAGAAATTATAGCTCAAGAGCTACAATCGATTCCACAGCAAAAAAAATAGTGGTTGCAAAATATTAAACCTGGTTGGGTTTGCAAGTTTGATATAATCTTCAAGCAGCCAATCCCACATGTAGTCGTCAGATTAAACTGGATTACATTAAGTGGGATTAGAGACCGAAATTCTCTGCAGTGCATGCTGAGGAGTCGGGAGATGCAAATTCAAGGTGTGACAACACCAACAATGGTGAGAGTGTAATTACAGCAGGACACGTTTACATCGGCAGTGTCCTTTATAGATGCAGACATAAGAATTTATAATGGATAAGTTGCATGCACAGATTAAGATTAATTTATGTAAATAATAATGAGGGCATATATGTGAGAGGATGTCAGACGAAGGCAGGTTGAAGTTGTTCTTTGATGCTGCTGATTCATCTCTCTCCAGCTTCATAACCTTCCAACATTCAAACTCCAAAGAATGGCCATTTAGGTAACATACCAGAGGGCTGTGATTGTCTGTGTGTCTGGACCACAGTTGGGAATCATTTTTTTTAAATGTCAGTAACCAGTAAAGGCTAATGAACTGTACAACCATTAATCGTTAATCTGTTTTTCAAAGTGTCATTAAGTATAATTCAATATTACATTGTGTTAAGTTGAGACTGATAGATATTCGAGAGCCCTCTGTAACCAAACTCTGACAGTCAGCTGTGTGCTTGCACACCGCAAAATAAAACCCAGCTTCAAAATCAGATTCAAACTAAAACAGTTGAATGGCTGGGGTAAGTATGTACATTCTTTCAGTCCCAAACTGACCACTGGATCAGGACCTCAAACTTAACTTGCAGAACTACTGGGCAGCCTCTTCATTCACACAGCAGTAAATATTTACTGGCTCAGCAATGTAACCAAACCTAAAAGCTTGAGTTCTGACGAAAGGTCATCGACCTGAACGTTAACCCTTATTTCTCTCTGCACAGATGTTGCCTGACCTGGAGTGTTTTCAGCATTTTCTGTTTTTATTTCAGATCTCCAGCTTTCGCAGTCTTTTCCTTGTTGCTAAAATCTTACTCACCGTCCTTCGTACACAGATGTTTCTTGGAGTGAGTTTCCTGAATTTCTGTACAAGAATACATTTACTGATCCATTGTTTAAAAACAGGGGTTTTGGAGTAACATTTGTGTGTTCTCTTTGGTCTTATCTAAGCACAAATGTTTGCATACAATTGAGAATTAAAACAAGGCTGTGGTCAAAGGAAAGATCACACATAGATATGTCCACTTTCCCATAGAAGAAAAAGCACTGTGTCTTGTACAGGAAAACTGGGTACACTGTGGGTATGTGAACGGCTGAAACATATCCTGGCTTGAAAACATATTGGGCCCAAGTTTCCACACGCGCCTAGAACGGCGCAGTCCCGACCTGGACGCCCGTTTTTCGCGCCACAAAGTGCGCCTAAAAAAATCCTCTCTATTCTCCACCTACTTGCAGGTCCTCTGGCCCTCGGCGCAGCCAGCACGAGCTGTGGGGGGGCGGAGCCAGGTCCCTGCGCTGAAAACAGTGCCGGGACCTCTGCACATGCGCGCTACAGTCGGCATGCAAGTGCAGTAGCTCCAGGCGCCGAACTATGTGGGCGGGGCCCGAAGCACGCAGCCCCTAGCCCTGGCTGAATGGCCTCACTGGGGTTGCATGAATAAGGCTCCTCCCACGGCCAGCTCCTGCTCCCCCCCCCGACCAGAACCGACACCCGCTCCCCGCCCCGCCTCCGGACCAGACCCGATACCCGCCCCCCCCTGCCTCCGGACCAGAACCGACACTCGCTCCCCGCCCCGCCTCCGGACCAGACCCGATACCCGCCCCCCCCTGCCTCCGGACCAGACCCGACACCCGCTCCCCTCCGGACCAGAACCGACACTCGCTCCCCGCCCCGCCTCCGGACCAGACCCGACACCCGCTCCCCCCCGGACCAGACGCGACACCCGCGCCCCCCTGCCTCCGGACCAGACCCGACACCCGCGCCCCCCCCCCCCCCCGACTGACCCGACCCGCGCTCCTGCTCCCCGCCCCCCCCGACTGGACCCAACCCGACCCGCACTCCCGGACTGGATCTGACCTCCTCTCTCTCTCTCTCTCTCTCACCCGACCCCACGCCACCTACCTGTAAATCTGGTGCTGGGGACGGGCCGGCAGCCTTCGGTCCCGAAAGGCCTGCCTGAAGCACTTTCACACAGGTAGGAAGATGGTTTATTTAATCTTTTCTTTGCTTATAAATGTTTATTCAGGTTGGATTTATTTGTATAATATTTGTATAAGTATAAATAAGGATTTATTATAGAATTTAATGACTTCCCTTTCCCCCCCCCACCTCGTTCTGGACGCCTAATTTGTAACCTGCGCCTGATTTTTTAATGTGTAGAACAGGTTTTTTCAGTTCTACAAAAATCTTCACTTGCTCCATTCTACTTTAGTTTGGAGTACGTTTTCACTGTGGATACTTTCAAATCAGGCGTCAGTGGCCGGACACGCCCCCTTTTGAAGAAAAAATTCTGTTCCAAAGTAGAACTGTTCTACCTGACTAGAACTGCAGAAAAAAAAGTGGAGAATTGCGATTTCTAAGATAGTCCATTCTCCACCAGTTGCTCCTAAAAATCAGGCGCAAATCATGTGGAAACTTGGGCCCATTAAACCAGCCCACAGAAAATAATTATTTTTATCCAAAAGTATTCTGCGTTCGGTAACAAATTTTACAACAGAATTCATGTGTGTGTTAAAACTTTTTTAAAGAATGGAACGGTCATGTATGTACATTCTGTTTGTAGCCACCAGATGGCGTCATTGTTGGAGGCCACTGAGCAGCACGCACATGGTGCTGCTCTGGTATAAAAGGCCAGCCATTTTGTGAGTCAGGCACTTTGGGCCTTAATAAAGCAGAGCCAAGGTTGTACCTTGTCCAGTTAAACAGTACTCAGTTTGTACCTTTATTGCATACATAACAGGAACAATGACAAGAAATTTACTTCAGCCAACATTAGACAATTCACACGCACAGCCAGCAGTACTTGAAAACTATACAAGATGGCCCGAAATGCTTTGCTGTAGGCAGTGCAAACCAAGTGGTGTTATGAAAGGACCAGAGGACAGACATGCTGGGGACACACTGCTTCCATTTTTGTAATGGAGTGCGTGTCTGCAAATGTTTTTGCAGGTTGGCGCTCAACCACAGAGAATAAATAAATCTGCTCTGAACATGCTTGGGATTATCCACGAGTGTTTCCTGAAGTGAAGCAAGACTGAAGCAAAGTAATTATTGACAAAATTGAATAACCATTTAAGAAATATTTTGTAAATAATTATTTCTCGTCAGGAAACACTTGAGCCTGTAGAGTGCAGAATTATTTATTTCTGCAGCTGAATAATACCTCCATTACTGAGACAGCAATGGCATGCTTTCACTTGAGGGTCATACAATTACCCTCTCGTCTACTTAAATCTATGGTGCAAAGCAAATTTAAAGCTGCAGCCTGGAGAGGACAGATTTTGCTCTCTATTGAAGTTTGAATCAGCCCACTTCATACTATTCACATGGCTCCAACTAATTCAGAACAAGTGCTAACGTAATAAAAAATAAAAAATATCAACTCCCAATAAGGTAAATGACAGAGCATTAACGCATCAATAAAGTAGTAACATGCACCTCATCACTAGGACAGTCAATCTCATTCATTTTTTTATATTTCACATGCCAGTCACAACTCAAGAGCAGCAGGATCTTTACTTTATCCCAGGTTTGAAAAAGATAGCAACGTTTTGCATGGAACTGGAATTTAGAGTCTGAAACAATTTCCTTAAATGTGAATAGAAAAAAATATTTATTGCTGGTAGTGTAATTGTAGGATTATTCTGAAAAACAAGGACAATATTTTTTTCCAGCCCTGTTACTTCCTCATTCCAATGACCCACTATCAATAAGGAGCCTATATTGCATTACAGTAATAAGAAAAATAACTACAAATTGCCTATATGCGACCATTATGAATTTCAAAAAATATTTAAAATAAGACTACTGTAAATCTTGTTTGAAAGAATTACACTTCAGTTCATAATCACATAGAACAGGGAGAGACTGTATAGGATGAGCATGAGAAATACTGCTTCACACATTGCAGATTTTGTATTCAAGATAGCAAAAGCATAGTTTTACCTTTATCTCATAGCTTGGAATTATTTTTTTTAACCAATGGGTATCGAGATTAAACATAATTTGGACCTTTTGCAATGATCTATTTTTAATTAGGAACATTTCAGAGTCTTTGAAGGTTTTGAATTTGAATCAAATCAATCTGTATTAACTACTTATCTCAGATTTTACTATAATTGCAATACCTCTCCCAATTATTTCTTTCCATTTTTACAGCTGAAACCTTTCCATCACCCCACCTCCCCCACCCATGACTTTGAGTGGTGAAAAGTTACAGCTCCAATTTTTGTGCAAACAATAAATGTTAATAAGGGCATGGATAATAATGTAGATTTGCCAGTGTACCGCGGGTTAGCTAAACATTTAGCTCCAACAAAGAAGAAACTTGCTGGCCACCATCAGAAAGCCAGCATACACAGCTTTGATATTGGTAAACCACATAATCTCATTGCTCGATTTCATGGAGTTTTAGCCAAACAAGTGCTTCTAAGGACTGCACTGCAGGCTTGGCTAGATTCTAATCTGAGTCGCAACCTGACGCGATTTTCCAGCTGACAGGATGGGAATATGCCACAAAACAGCGCATCAGCAAGGTACTTAAGCATTGCTCTTTTACGTGTTCTGGTCATCCATTCCGCAGCATGAACATTGTTCCATATTAGACCTCTGTGGATTGACGGTATCTGAATTAACTTTCCATTTTAGCAGCTGTGTATGTAGTGCCTTTTTTATAATTTAACTTTACCTAACTATATTACTCTATTTCAAATCTACGGGTAAAATGGGATTATATGCTTGTTAGCCAAATAACAAATTGCAGAAGCTGTATAACCTTGATTAAAAATGGAAAGCAATCCAATATAAAAGTATTCTATTTAAGATCAGACATTTAAATTGGACCATCACTTTTCCATAATCTGGTCTCCTGAAGGCAGTACATAAAACCTACAAAATCAATCAGCGTTACACAAAGTTTCTTTTGTTCTTTTTCAAAAAATCTAGTTTTATGAGAGCCGGCAAATTTGGAAAGTTTCCAAAAAAAGGGTGAAAAATTTAATGGATTTTAAAACA
This sequence comes from Pristiophorus japonicus, assembly GCF_044704955.1. NCBI lineage: Eukaryota > Metazoa > Chordata > Chondrichthyes > Pristiophoridae > Pristiophorus > Pristiophorus japonicus. The sequence continues at coordinate 31,236,588 of NC_091996.1, read as the reverse complement.
GTAAAGACGACTGAATTCAATTGCTCCACAAACTCAACAAAATTGCATTATCATCCTCTGACAATTTTTAACATCTTAAGTGAATTGAAATACAGTCCACCCTCATTATAATACCAGGCCCTGGGAGACATTCTTCGTGTTATAATAAGATGTATGTTACAATGAATGCCATCTAATGCAGCTCACAGTGTGGCATAAAATTAATCAGGATCTAAGGTCCTGCAGCCTCATAACAGAGTCCTCGGAGGGTAGATCCATTGCATGATATTGTAAAACTGTTTATACTGGAGAACAATATTTTCATGGCGTGCCATAACCAACAAAAATATGATCACATATACCGTAGACCTTCACGTAGCTTGTAGGTGGCGGAATGTATAAAGCCATTTTAAATATTCCGATGCTTCCCATTCCAACCAAAATGTATAATAACAGAAATGCTGTACCCTGTGTTTTAATCAATAAACTGTGGGGAAGTACCTTACCTCCAATGAAGCATCACCCACTGATGATCCAGCCAGGGCTGTAGGTGAGCAATATGAAGGCAGAAATCCTCTTACACACACACCTGCAGTTACTTTCACTATCTTTAAGAAAAAGCGTTGACATTCTGAGATATCTCCTTCGGCTCCACGCACAATATATGCAGTATATTGCTCTGTAATAGTCCCAAAGATGTTATGCTCCATCAATAGATATGTAAAATAAGTTTTGCAATCACGCGCAAACTCACTGGTTGTACGTGGACAGACCGGGTACTGCCACACTTCAAATTCACCCGAATGAAATTAAGTTCGCCAAAGATCATCCTTGGTCTGTCTCCTTTCCAAAGAAGTCAGATATTCACTTGTTGGCAACATCCCAAAGATTATCAAATCACAAGACAAGTACAGATAAGGAAGGCAATTCAGCCTATCCAATCTTTTCCATCAGGATAACCTATAATCTCTCATTCCTCAATTAAAACATCCAGCTGACTCTTAATCAAAAGGTTGTTGGGCTGAATTTTCACCACCATTCTGCGCCATCTTTTTGGCTTACGCTGTTTTTTTTTGGAGCAGACTAAAATCTGTAAGTTTCGCAAAAGTTTCTGTGCCATTCTAAAGTAGGTACGTCTGATTTTTTTACGTTACCGGGGGCGGAACCTGACTGGTGCACCATTTCTGGCCATTTAAGCGAGTTTGGCCAAGTACAATTTTTTTTCTAAAACGGCGCACTGTACCTTTCTGAAAAACCTTCCCTACACTTAAGGAAATCGGCGCAGAGAAGAGAAAATCGACAGAAAGAAGATGCCATTGAAGACATGGGGGGGGGGGGGGGGGGGGGTTGCGGGCTCCTTTCAGCCCGGGATAGGTGTGGTCTCCTTTCGGTCCAGAATTGCAGCAGCACCGGCATTAGAGGTGAAAAAAAATCTATAAATGCTAAAAAGGAATAAAGGAATTTCATATTGATTCATATATTGAGATTTCAGTCTGTTGTCCCA